>NC_140029.1:51784658-51847158 GCF_963513975.1 Fringilla coelebs
AGATATAAATGGATGAACTTTATTGTTAGACAGTTAGGGAGGCATTTAAAAAAACCCTAAGAAACACAAAACTTTTGGGTTGGAGTCTTGGATCAAGAGGACAAATGTTTAATATGCTTAATATCCTCAATAGTCTGTAACTAGTTTTTGTCTCAGTAAGTAAACAAATCTGATTAAGTTATCTTGACAGAAATATTTTAATGATAGCAAACAAACTTAGCAGTAAGCATTTGACAGCATTATTTATTAATATGATAAATGAATTGTGAGATGTGTGATTGTGTGATGATGCATTCATTTAGTTGTTCCTTTTTTTCTTTTACTAATCTCTGTCATGTTGGATTTATAAATGTAACTGAGTGACCTTTGAAACTGTGATGGAAATGAAGAGATAAACACAACTTGAAAGGACAAACCAATTAATATAAATGTGTTACACATAAAGAACTGATTTCAATCAATTGCTATCTGTGTAAACCTTTGGGCACTTAGCTGAATGAAACAGAGCAAACAGATTACGTGACATAGGGACAAAACATCTCTTTAACTCTTTTATTATGTAGTTGGGATATCATCCAAAATGTACAACAGGAAGAAGAAGGTGTATGCTACATAAAGTCCATTGAGAAGTTACAGTCCTTAAAGATAAAGCCCTTCTGACAGTATTCTTCTGCATTTTGATGAATATTTAATATAGGAGCCTCTATTTAATAGGAGCCTCTATTTAATTTGTTTGCTATTTCCAGCACTTTTAATTGAGCTTCCAAAACAGTTATGCAGTATGCTTTTAAAATGTCCTAATTCAGGAATTTCTAAATAGCATATGCATTTCTTCTACAGTTGCCTAGTAATGATGAAAACATTTATCACCCTGAAATCAATACAAATGTCCTGGGCATCCTTGTTTAAGAAAATTACAGCGTCTCTCTCAACCTTTTAAATTTTTTTCTTTTTTATTTTTTTCCCTAAGGAATGGAATCTTTTGTTACATGCATTTTAAACTACCTGCACATATTGTTCTCTTTATAGGCTTAATTAGAGAACGTGATGAACTTAATGTAAAGGTTTCAAAATACTGTCATTGATGCACAACAAGGGAAAGAAAAAGATTAAAAGAAAAAAAAGCAATACAAGCTTGACATTTTAAAACACTTGCATTTGAAAGACTTTTCACTACTAATTGATTTTTAAAAGAGTTCTATGGAAAAGTGAACTCAGAAATGTTTGGAAGTGCCTTGGCAGTGTGCCAGAACATTTAGTACAAAGCGTAACTAGACAGTTTCTGAGGCCTTTCTACAACTGAAAAGATATGTTCTTTGCCTTTCTTAATCTAATTTGGAATCCCAGCTGTACACTTACAGATTATGCTGGTTATTTTCAGTATCTTGTGGACATCTTTAAATGATCAGTTGGCACAAGACAACAACTTCCCTGCTGTCACAAACAGGGTTAGGCAACACAAGGATTTCAGTAGTGAAATTTTCATTAAATTTCCTAAAACAAGCTATAATAAGGAATTGGTGTTCATTTCCCTATTTTAGGTGGCATTTGATTGTATTTGTCTGCTAATGCTGTTTTCTAGCATGGATTGATTGGGCCAAAGTCTGTCATTTCTATTTGTCTTTAGGGACTTTACAGTTCTGAATGGAGTGAGAAGGAGGGCAGACAATGTCTTATATTTCATAATAATTTTCTTTAAAATTACCTTTTAGCTCCAATGACCCGACACTGTCTATTTTATTACACTTAGAGTTCTTTGTTAGTTGACTGAAGTTGAAATGAAAATCCTCCTTTTTTTTTTCTTTTTTTTTTTCTTTCTTTTCTTTTTTTTTTTTTTTCTTTTTGTGGAGTGTACACTTTGAAAACCTACAAAGACAGCTGAAATATTAATGGAAATGACATCCATTCTGTTTTGGAAAAGGAGCAGACCAAATGATAACGAGTAACATTGACCAAAAGCAATTACTTTAAAAGGATACTGCTAAGTATCTGAGAAAAATGATTCCTTTGACTAGTTGTTTGTCAGGCCCTGTGTGGTTTTTATTGATTGTTCTTGAATATATAGCCCCCATGATTGAAAATGCTGCTGGTAATGTCCTTCTTTTTATCGTGCTGAGGGTATCTTATTGAGAATAATAAGAAAGAAATTTATACAGGAAACAAATACACATTGGAGCTTTAAATTAGCCAAAAGTGGTCTATAGATTACCTGTGATATTAATTTTCTAGCATGTCTCCTTTTTTAGAGCTAGTATTTAGAATTAGATGACAAAAAAATCAGGTCTTAAAAGTTGCATATTAAGTATTTGTTTATTATGTGCTTTGTTTCCACCCTTCTCTGTATCTGATCACCTCTGTAGAGCACTGTAATTCATCTTCTGCTATGAAATATAGTAAGTTTGAAATGAATCATAGATAGGAATTGAGCAGGTACTATTTCTTACATATGAATATTTTATCTTGCAGCTAACTTTTTTTTTGTTCCACAGTGGAAGATTTCGTCTTAGTGTGAGTAGCTGGCAACTTAAAATGCCACTGGTCTATTTAAATGGACACTTGATTAGGATGCCCAAGAGAATGAAGACAGACATAGGAATGGATTTAAGCAGCAGGCTGCAGTGTTACTGACAACACTGACAAGATTACCAGAACAATAAAAATCTTCCCAGACTCCACAGCTACATCCTAGAGGATGAAATATCACGTTTAGCTCACAGTCCTAGCCCTCAGTTCTTCTTTACAAGGTCTTTGAGTTTGCCTCTCTCCTTGCTTCTTCCCATAGCAAGGTAACAGTTACCAAAGGGAGGCATGCCTTTTCAGGTTACAAAAGTTTGCCAGCAAATTCTGTGTTTCATTTATTATTATATGCTTTACTAGCAGTCCTCCAAAGTTAAGAAGGAATAGCTAGGGCTTTGAATTACTTCCAGATTTTCCTGTCGATTTAACTAAAACTCCAAGATGCTTTAAAATCCATTAGACTCCAAAGGGAAAAAATCCTTCATGACCAGTAGTAATTGTTCAGTCAGTCCTGAGGCATCCTTAGGAAAACAAAAACCAACCTGACATCTCTAGTTCCCATGCCCCAGTTACATGGAGGGAGACTGATGAAGTAGATAAAAGCAGATAAAAGATCTGGATAGGAAAAGAACTACCCAGAAGTTTAAATTAACAAGTGGAAAGTTGGGAACAATAAAAGATGGAGAGCTTTTGAAAGAAAAATCCATCTCTTTTCCACCTATAGTCTGATGCTCTTGATCTACTTTTCCACCCTGAGAAGTGAAAGCAAGTGTTACTATGGATAATGTGTCTCCTGTCTATTCTACAGAACTCACCAAAGGTTTTCACTAGACATCTCCTTGAGGCAATTTCACAAGCCTCGTGTCCAGGATAGTTGTATTAAAGCACTTTTCCCTTGCATTGCTTAGTCCTTTTCTCCTAAACTCTTCTATTGCATTAGGTCCAACATTTTTTCTCGTGATTGAGAAACCAGTATGTTTCCTTTAGGAATCCATGTAATGCTTACTTGGTTCATTTTGGCTTAGGAACCCCCCATCCATTTTGTTTCCAGAGATGCACCACACCAAGAAGCATGCAAATATGCAGGATTTTCAACTGTTTTTTAATGCAAATCAAATTTAGCAGTAATCTCTTGATATGAAAAAGAATGCAGTTACTTTATTTATCCACAAATGTGCCTTATGGAGTACAGATGCCAGCGAGAGCATTTAGCTTTTTGTGTAGTGCTCTCACAAACATGCCTAGTCACATTTGGGTGAAGTTTTGTGTCAAATGGATCCTGTTACTGGTTTGCTTAATCAGTAAACCTTGATGAGAGCGCCCTGGCCACACTCAAGCTGTAGTCAGGTGCCTGTGGACCAAGATCCCTATTCCCAATAATTTCTAATTCCTCTTTCTGCACAAAGTTGGCCTGGATGGCCAGAGCTGAGCTAGGATTGGGTAAGGACCTGCCTTAGTTCTGATGCTGAGTAGATGCTGGGGATCACCCTACAGAATAGAGATAAGTGGCCCTGCAGGAGTCATCTGAAGTGTGGCTGTTGGTACAGCAGTGCTAAACAGATGTCACAGGCATGGCAAAGAATAATGGTTTGCAGTCCATGCATTTTCCAAAATAGTATTCAAATGGCCTGTAATGATTTCATAAATAGATAAATACAAAATAAAACTTGACCAGTAAAACTTGAAGTTGCTTGCACACAGCATCCTTAATACTCACAGTTATCAGAGGTGTTCCTGGGCACAGACAGAGCTGCTGCTGTACCAGTACAGCAATCAGGCTTGTGCTGGAGTCTCATGCTCTGTGATGCAGGATGGAACTTCTTGAAACCTGGACTGGAAGAAGATGCATGAAAGGAGCTCTTTATTGAAATTCAGAAGTGCCATCTAATGATCAGTGGTGGTGGGAAGTGGGGGGGGAGAGCTGAGGGAGAAAGAATGAGCAAAAGAAAGATCAGAATGAGGAAGTGCAAGTTAGTTAAAAACACTATTGAGTATGCTTCTTCTGTTTTAGGACTGGCCAGCACCATATAAATTAAACTTTATATGCATTTTCTGAATTTTTTCATGGCCAGGACAATATGTATGACCTCACCTAGAACTGAATTTTTGGCTATGACATTATGACCCCTGTTTCAGTACTGTAATATCCTCTGATGCCACAATTTTCATTCTGTTTTGCTGTTTGTGGCTCACATAACACGATTTTTAGTGTTGTTTTTCCCTTCTGTCTCCCTTCATCATGCCTTGATAAATATTTTGGGAAAATAGAATGCTTTCCCATTGAAGTAGCCTTGCTGACAGATGCCAGTTTATCAGGTAGGCTGTGTAGAGCAAAGTCTGGCACTCTTGTAGCCACATCATTTTCTGCAAAATTCTTCTTTCAGTTTTGAAAGAGATTTTTTTTTGGTTTTGTTTTTGTAATTATGTTCACAGCTGAAATACAGCTGTATTGTCTTGTGGAGCCAAAAAGAAGAACAGAAGTTAAAACTGATCTCCAGCTTATGATAGATGGAAAACTTTAAGAGATGCAAGTGAGCTTGGTAACCTGATAAAGAGTGGAAAGCTGGAGAATCAAATGCAAGTCGTCTTCTGCACCAGTATCAGGATAAAAAGATGATTTGTGCAGAACTCTTTTAGAGGCCAAGGGATGTTTTGCCAAATTATCTAGGGAGAACAGAGAAAAATAATTCAGGATTTATTGTTCAAAATAGCCATCAATTTTTCATCAGTGATATTCTCTGCTATGAGTCATAGCTGTATGTGTTTGTATGGGAGTGGGAAAGTAGGGATGAGGAGTATTTTATAGACAATAATATATTAATGTTGCCATGGATTTTGTGGCTGCTGCTGCAAAATTTAAGCGTTGTCACCATGGAATTTGTTCTGTTGTGTGCTGCAGAGTAGGCGAAGGACCTGTGTGATGGTGACTTGCTGAAGTGGACATTAGCTCTTTGCTTTTTGGACTTCAGGTAGTAATGATGAAAGTAGTGTTTTGTTTACTAGCCAGAGGCAATAGTCAGGTGGTGTTACTGCTGCTCTCCAGATGAAAGGGAAGTAATGGTGAAGTTAAGCAATGAGTGAAATCTTGGATATGTAGGAAATAACAGGATGTAATTTGTAATAATGTGTCTGTAGAATCACCTTAGACAAAAGTGGAACCAATAAGCTTTTGAAAAATCTGGAGTGGAAACTTTTATCTATCAATTATTTCATGTTTAGGTAGAAATGTTCTATTTCCTACATAAGTGATGAGCAAGTTTTTCTTCATTTTGTCCATGGTCATATTTAGGTTATGTGGCTGCCAGTTGGAAGGTTACTGCAAAGTGTTGTTCCACTTTTGTGCTGTAACATTATGAAAAATTAAATGGCAATTAGTTATGTATTACCTTTTATATGGGCAGGATTGGAAGACTAGTATATAGCTAATTTTTTGAGAACACCTCTGTTTTACAAAATTTAATCTATATCTCTGACTTTTACCAAGATTCCCTGTCCTTTCGAATAGTCATTGACAGTTTATTTTAAAACAAAGGCCATAATGAGAAGGGTTTGCCTTTCTTTTCCACAATCATCATCCAGAACAGTTATAGCTGTTAAAAATTGGTCTTAGTGTTATTCAGATCACATAAGACTTCCTTTAATTGGCCCTTAATAAGCTTGGTTTAACTGGGATTTAAAGAAAGAACAGTGGTCATTAACATTAGCCAGATTAAGACTCTGTTAATTACCACTGAAAGATAAAGTAATATGCAAAGATGGGGTCTAAAATATTCTTGCACTTAAGCATCCAAGGAAGTTGAGAAATTTCTTGCTAACTGAAATGAATAAGTCAATAGCTCTTTCTCTTCAATGCTTAAAAAAGACTGAAGAGAGTGAAAGTACAATTACCACATTTAAATACTCTGACTTAATTAGTACTGTGTATACAGATATACTTTCTATTTTGTTGGTTTTTTTCTATCCCTCAAACATAATTAATGTTTTGTTTCAAGTTTTTGATAAACTCTGCAAAAATGTATCATTTTCTGGTCATTAATCTTTTGTATAAGCAAACATAGTCTAATATAAATATATTAATATACTGATGTTTAGGCTTTCTATATTACTATCAGTATAAAAATATGCATTAATTAATCCATGTTTAAACATAAATGAAATATATATGTCACATATATATAACACCATTTTAAGTAAATAATATTTTTCTTATTGCACAGTAGCAATAGAATCAAAATATTTCAAGCATTGTAAGCAAAATGTTAAGAGGATGTATCCTTATAGTAATGGCATTTTTGTGATGTCACTAAAAACAGTTTAAAGCATTCCTCAGTCGTGACAGTCCCTCAAGTATCAGCACGGCATAGTATTTCCCCTTTGCAGTGGACGTGTGGTGAATTTGTCAGGGTGTCCTATCAATCTCAGCACCCATCAAAGGAAAGTTCAGGAAACTGACAGCAGGCAGATATAGAATCATCTTCTGTGCATGAATAGTTTCTGACTTGTCTTCATCAGTCAGCAAGGATTCATAATCTGCAATGAAAAATTTTTAATCTCATATAGTTGTTTCTTATATTTAATGTAATGAGAGCTTTTCCCCGCTGTGATACTAAGTGATAAGTTCTGGTTTAAACAAACTGCTGTTCTCAATTATTTCCATCTGTATGATTATAAATATTTTAAAAACAAGTAATTCTGTCTCTTCCAGAAAGTGATATGTGCTGATATGTTGTATATCAGTTTCATGGAATATTTTCACATTCTTGTGTAGTGAGAAGCACTAACAGTTGTGCCAAGCTTACTGTTACGTATTCCCATATATTAATGATTTTTTTCGACTTCCATCTCTCTAAATAGACTGGTGATCTTAATTTAGAAAAAGGCACTGGTTATGTATTTTCTACATTTTATTTCTACTACTTTATATAATCTTCAATTTTCTTCAAGCTGCCTCTACAGTGAACAGTTGTTCAACAGCCTCTCTCTATGACATTTATTTTCTTTGGAGATACAGTCATATTAAAAAATGATCAGTTGATAGGAAAAATAAATCCATGTGTTCCATTTAACACAATTTAGTACTCAAAGATGCTGGACTATGCTAGCCTAGAACTTTCTTTTTTTAATTGTTTATTAACAATGTAGTTAGTTGAAGTATGTATTTTTAATGATAAATTATGATATATCACTACCACATGTTGTGGTTTTCTTTTCTGTTTGAAATGTTATGTAATTTGCATTATATCTCCGCTTTTTCAGTTAGCAGATAATAACAAGCCCATGATATTCCAGATGTACTGTAATATTTTCTAAATGAAATAAATCAAATCTGCATAGTTTCATTAGTTTCTAAAGACTATGCATATAACATTTAAAAATTAAGTAAGTCAATTAAAAATCACATAGCTACACAAACATACTTGATATCTTTTTATATACATCCTATAATTAAATCCATCCTTTGATATTTCTTTAAATTATTTTGAAGTCTGAGTTCTCATATTTGGAACCCTGAGTTGAGGATGAGTGGCAGATTAGAGGGTTAATCCTTAAATCATGTCTTGTGTTGTACTTTTTGAATATAGAACACCTGCAAATGCAAAAGAAAATTTCTCACCCATTCATACAGAAACTGCTGCTTGTGGAAGACTTGGTCCCATGTGGACATTCTTATCCTCCTGAGGGTGCACCTGACACCTCCTATGCATTCTTTCATGTACATATTTCTCAGATGATGACCATGGGCCATGAAATCTGTTGCTTTTAAAATAACAGGAACTGTGCTAACAAAAGAACCTACCAAACTTATTGTCTCAAATAAAATAATTGAAAAACAGGGCCAAAGAGGAAGAAATATGCTTTAATCGATAGGCTATTTTTACATGTGAATGGAAATTTGGATCCATTCTATTGGATGAGATACAAACTTCACTAGCCTAAACCCAGTCAACCTCAATCCTTTATTAAATGCAGGTTTACTCTTTGTGGGCTGTGCAATGTTCCCTATTAAATTTCTCATTCATCTGTTCTTGCCAAAGCCGGCCAGCATATTGTCATTGTACCCTGAGTGCTTGTGCTCAGAGTGCAGCCTTTGCTGTGGAGCTCCCTGTGTTCCCTGGGGACTACTTCCACTACTTACATATGGGAATGAGGAAGGAATCAAGATAAGATCTTGCCTGCAGACTAAGAAAGTTTCAGAGAAACTTTGCGTGCCGCTGCTTGCTGCTGCTTTTGTGGCAGAAGAGATCCTGAGAAACAATCTTCGTAGGTGAGCTTTGGGAACTTGTTAGTTTGCCCTAGATGTAGAGGCTTTGGCTCAGCAAATTTTTGGGGGAATCCAGTGCCAAACATGTGACCTTTCTACTTGCCCTATGTTTTTCAGAAGGGTTCAAGGTATTTTCCAGTATAAAAAGATAACTGTTCTTTGTCAGCTTATGATTTTCCAAACCGTGAAATCAAGTTTACATGTGTAAGTCATGTGTAAAGAGTGTATAAGTGAACTTTTTTCCATTTGTGCCACACATACACTGCAGTACAACCAATTGATTCTTTGTGCTCTACATGGAGCATTTGGCTAGGGATAATTTATAATAGTCATTAAAATTAACAGTTTCACTATCATGGCAAGTGGAATAATCCTTCAAATAGAACAGTGTAGTGAGACAACTTTTCCTAAAAAGTATAAAAGGATACCATTGAAAAAGAACTGATTTGGATAACATAAATATTTTAAAAAAATGTTTAAAAAGACACCAATAAAAAAAGACGAAAAACCCAAAAAACCTAAAAAAGGACTATCTCAAATATTCCTCTTCACATTTTCTTCTTTCCAATCTCCGGGGTAAATACCTCAAGCACTTGCCAGTGTACTCCTTCAATGAAGAGCAAAGCTGAAATCTGTCACAAATCATACCTAGCTGCCAGAGAAATTCAAATTGCTGTAAGCACAAGTGCCAGGGGAGCTCTTACAGCGATGCTGAAACCATAATGCAACATTCACAACGAGATCATTGCATCATAATCTCCTTCTGAATGTGACTCCCTTTGTGTGTCAGGTGTTTGCATGTCAGAGGGAGAAGAAGAAAGGGGATTGTGAGTTTAGCACAATCTGTTGTTCGGTATTAAAGTTTGGGGTTTTTATAATATTAAAAATGACCTGTTTTTATGTAGGATATTCCAAAGGCTTGTGAGCTAAACTGCTGCCCTCTAATCCCCTCAAGGCAAAACACTTTTGTTAGGAATATTCCTGTTTTCATTTCAGACAAGCTAGTTACTTGGAATTCTCTCTAAGCCTATAAGCTTACAAAAGTTAATATATATTAAAAATTATATTTATTTTCAATACATGCATCACAGCTATTTTAATTTCCTAAGTGCACAATCAATATTTAAATGAAGAATATTTGATTTTCTCTCGGCTGTATCAGCTTTTGAGCAGAGTAAGTTTATGAAAATCCATGGAGGGCTTTCCTCCCGCCCCAGATTTACAGCAGCATAAGTGAAAGGAGAATCAGGGACATATATTACAAAATTTCATTTGCATTATTTAAACATCCATCAGGCCTGCCTTTATTTCATGCAGTCATGCTCACAAAGTACATGTAGGTTGTTTTGGTTGTTTTTGAGAGCTTATCAATATAATCTTAGACCTGAATGTATGTCTTCAAAAAAACCTCAAGATACATTGACTTTAGTAGTGAAGAAAGCTGGCAGCAGGTGAGTTCAGAGATGTGAGTAAAGCTGAACATCCCTCTCACTTGACTGCCACCCAATAGTATTTTAATCATTAATTTTGACTACAAGAAAATATGTTTGATTCACTGTGTTATGGAACTGAAAACCATTTAGAGCTAATGGTAGGAACAAGACTATGGATGAGTATATAGATAATTTCACCGAAAAACCAAAATCTCATTTCAGTTGTCCTTCTACATAGTTCCTTCTCCTGCTTTTATGATAGAAACATAATGGTGATTTTCACAGAAAAAAAAAGGAGAAAAAAAATGCTTGATATCAGTAAAGTGCTGAAGTTTGAAATCCAGTTATCCACAGTTCAAAAAGAGATAGATAACCCCAGTGTGTGATGATGTAAATGTGAATTGCTGTGTACAGCTGACTCCCCAATGACTATACAGGGCATGAGGCAGTTGGTAACTTACATTGAATATTTTAGTTAAGTGAATTTAGGTGCAAACATCTCATAGCTGAGTTGTGTGTCCAGTACCAGGAACAGGATTAGGCAGGGCTGATTTAATTGGTATCTGTATTATTTACTCTTTAGCTTTCAGAAAAAAAAATAAAAATGGAGAAAGAGAAATTGCCAATAAATGTATTGTAGAAGATTAACTATGTCTGCATAGACTGGTTTCAGACCTGTGATCTGCAGGGCAGAATTCAACACAGACCTTGCTTGATGTGTGTTATTGGGCACAAAGCAAGAAGCCACTGTAAGTTCCACCAAGTTGGGTAGATTGAGCTGAGAACTAGTGGTCCAGTCAATAAAGCACCTCTAAGGAAATATGGTCAGTATGATTGACTCAAACATCTTTCTCCCATCTCCTGTGAAAACAGTTATTTGCCAGTGTGGAGGGCCTCTTTCTGTGTTTTATCAGTGTTTTTTCCTACAGTCTTTTTAAAATGTAAAATATGGAACTATACTTTGAAATGCCTCATTGTTTTTAACTTAACAGAGTAGATGGTTATTATCAGGGTGCAGTATCTAAGTCCTCAAGTACAATCTTAAAATCCTACCAGTTCCTTTCCAAGTCTATGAAGGTCTGGGACAGCCCAGAGGAATGGAGATACTTTTAAAAACTACTAGACACTTAAGACCTAAACTGAGAATCAAAACAATTCTTAGATTTTCTTCTTGTTGATATTTCTGCCCTGCCTAGCTTTGGTGGCTGCACACTTCTTTTTTTTTCTTCTTTTCTTCTTTGAATTCTAAGGAGCCCTTTACTTCCTGTGCATTGTTTTGTATATATGTGTTACCTTCAATTCTTTTATGTCTGCTGGCTAAAAGTTAGGTATTGTGGTAAAACTGTGCCTTTTCTTGGACCTGAGGATAAATGCCAAAGAGCAATGATGGAAAGAAGAGAGAAGGAGAATAAATAGTTCCGCATGCCACTGAAACTGCATAGGGAATTTAGGTAGGCAGAATGCAATTATGCATTTGGAATATAGCCAGGACATATGGGTTAACACATGTACTCCTGTGAAAAGTGCCATGGGATATTTAATGACTGTAAGTTGTCAGAACTCAGTTTTATATCTCATCTGAAAGACAGCACCACCAGCCGCATGATGTCCCTTCACACCATGCCGAAGCAGTTCCTTGCTGTAGACTCAGAGGGAGAAAGGGAGGGAGGGAGGGAGGGAGGGAGGGAAGGAGTGGTGTCTTCTGAATCTCCACTTCCATTTCTTGTTGCAGTTGGGCTTTCTTGAAAGATCTATAGTAAGAGATTAATCAAGCCCAGCTTTCTTAGCTAATGAGCTCCAACAAGTTCACTGTCTGAATCTGAATATGATTAAATTGCCTCGGCCAGAAGTGGCTTGCTCTAAGATGAGGCTTTACCACACATTTGTTTGGATGGGGCCCTGCAAACCCTTCTGGGCTGGCCACCTTTGGAAAATCTCTCATGAATGTAAAAGTTGCTCAAAGTGCAGTAGTGTAAGTGTGTAGTAAAAAACATAAGTATGTTAGCAAAATCTTTTTTGTTTGTCAGTTTATGATGGCATGAGAAAAATTAAGAAACTGTATGTCAGCTATTGTATATGTTAGAAACATAAGGACTCTTAAAAAACTGTTATGCAGGATAGTTTAGGTCTACTATGTATTTATTTATATGAAATCTATTTTGGTGGCACTCTAAGCAGAAGAACAGGCATTGCAATGTCATCTGGCCATTACTAATTTAATTGTTATGAACTTCTGCAGTCCTAACTATAACTGGAGTGGCCCAATCTTCTATTCCATTATAATTTGGCTGGGTTTGATGATAGTAATTGTTGAAACGGACCCCAGGCTGCACACTTGATGTGCAGCTTGGTGGATTCTTCTTCCTGTAGGCTGTTAACTGCAGATAATTTTAATTTTTCCTTTTTAGCAAGGGCTGCTCAAAGTTGTACTTTCTGCCCTTAATTGATGGGCTTATTTAATGAGGATCTATGGCAGAAAACAATGTACACCAATTTCCTGAAGTTTGAACATTCAATATAATTGATATTAGTGGTGTTTGTTGTGTTGGTCTGCTGATGGGAGCTTCTTTGCAGGACAAGTCGTAAAGGGCTGGATTCCACAGATAGAAAAGCCTTTGTGATTCTTGAGTAAATAAATGCATTCAGTCCCTGCAGTACACCATTTTTTAGGCAGCTTTGTCCCCTCCTGCAGAGAATTGATTCTGTTTGTCTTTGCAGTTGGGACTTTCTTTTTGATGTGGTGATTGACTGGAGCTCACCAATCATTTGTTCAGCTGTGTAAGCCCACTAATTTCCCAAAGTTAATCATAAGAGTGTGTATGGTTGAGATAATTGAGCTGGTTGCCATACTCAGATATAATTCTGCAGACAGATTCTTGATGCAAAAGTCAGGAAACTGCAGTGTGAAAGGGAAGCCTTTTAAAGGCAAGTGTTCAGAATATTGTAAAGCCTTCCCTGTTCTATAGGTTTATTTCAGTTTTGGTATAAAAGAGGCTATCCTGCCTATTTTCTCTAGAAAAGATGTGATAGTATAACTATTATCCACTTGGAATAATAAGTTTCTTGTTTTCAACCATGAGAATAGCAGAACTAAATATAGCAAAAATAAAATACAGGTAGGTGCAACTGTAAAATCTTAGAACCAGTCACATATCTAGTATGAGAGCTCTTTAAGAATCCAAACATTCTTGGAATTTATTAAAGCACCAGTTACTTATGAGGTGTCATTTTTTCTTGAAAATGCTCTGTAAAGGAACAAAAAGAATGATTTAGCTATGAAAGGCTATACTGCTTCTGCAACTTCAAGCTGTGTAAAGCAATTCTTGAAAGTGTGAGAAGAAATCATATTTAAAATTACAGGATTCTGCATTATAACCAAAGAAAAATAAATGAAAAATCTATAATGTTTCCTAAATATTCTGCAAGCTATGGAATATGCTGTGAGTCTTACCACACCAGAGCTAGCAAAAAAGTTGCAGTTTTGGTATGCTTCATTAACTGTTTGCATACAAGACAAAAGTGCTTTCTGATGAAGTGTAAAACCAACTTGGGACCAATTTTCCACAACATAAATTCAACATTCATTCCATCCCCTGATATTCTTAGATTCAAACAGCTAGGGAGGTTTTATGTCTTATCTTTTATCAATAATTATTTTTAATTCTACAATTTTAGATTATTCAGCCAAATGTAATAAGCTCAAGTTGATTTCATACTGTGATGATTGCTGTTAAAAACATGTTGCTTTCAAGAGTACTGTGATTAGTCTCGTTATGTGTGTTTTTAAGCAGTTATTTGAAATGCTGTATTATGGATATCTCTTACTAGAGTTATATCTCTAGGTTTTATCACTGGGGAAATACATTTTATGCCTGCATGTTTTCCTTCAAGGATGAATTTAAGATCACGCCTCTTCATATTTTGTTTATTCCATTTGTGGAGTTGAACTAATTGTATGGTGATAATGTGTATTTCAGTGAAGTGGGAAATGCCTTTTCAGATTTGGTACCGCACATCTGTGAAAGTGATTTATTGTGATAATGTATTTAATGCTTCTGCTCATGATTCAAATTCGTGTTTGCTGAATTCTGTGTGGTCTCAGTTTTTCTATTGAGGCTTGGCTGGTGATGTGCTATCTTTGCATCTTACTATAAACTATCGGGTATTTACTGAATGAAGTTTATTTTACTTTTATTATAGAGCAGTTTAGCTATGCAGAGGAGTCACTAGAATCCATTGAGGTGAGAGGGCACATGGCAAATGTAGAGTGCATTAATGTATACAAAATAACTGGAATTATGGGAACTTCGCCTGACATGAATGTTTACAAGTTACCCTTAATCACTTCCAACCTGGATAGGAAAATATTGCAATTTTCTCTTTAGCTTTATGTAGACTTATTTTTGGTTTCTAAGTGATTTGCTTGAGGTAGAGAAAGAGAAATAATAGTCTTATGGAAGTTTATTAATAAGGGAGGGGGAAAGAATGCTCTGGTGACCCTCTACTTGCAGAGGCAACCCTGTAGACTGCTGAGAGACCTCACTATAATCCTGATAAACCTTTTATAGTAAATGCCAACTGCCTTTATTCATTCCTTTTAAAGGTCTGTTTTCCAGCTCTTGCTTACTTGCAGTGAGGAAAAACCTAAAAACACTAGAAAGGATTTTTTCTTTTTCTTTCTTTTTTTTTTTTTCCTCTACAGTAATTCTCATATGTATTTTCTGTGTTTTGGGAAATGTTCAGGTAGATAAAGATGTGGACAGATTGTTGATGGACAGGCAGAAGGGATCCTGAAGAAAACAGTACTGAGATCAGAAGAAGCTGAGCATAATTGCCTTATATGCAATATTTGACCCCATGTATAGCCTCACATATGCGTTAAATTAATGCAAAATTGTTGCTGAATACAACCACTGAATAAATGCTTTAGAGCCTATTAAGTATGTCATTCTGTTTGAGTTTTGTGCTAATTTCCTTCCACATGTTTAGGCCCATCAGGGCTTTTTTTTTTTAAATACTGTGCTCAGTCCTTTACTATGTGTGCTTTAAGCGTAGGAACTGTTAGCACGTCTGAAGTAACATCTGCTCTGTCTTTTTGTTGCTGGGTTCATGGTATAATTAGCTCTATATTTCACCAAATACAATTTTGCTCCCATGGTGGATAGAGCAGCATGAAGAAAACATAAATAATTGCAGATTAGAGAAACAGAAGGCAAAGTGGGTGTAGGTGGATTTGATCGAAAAAAGGGTTAAGGAGAATAGAAGGTCGACTCATTATAGGACATAACATTGTTAAAATTATACTTGAGTATACTTTAGTTTCTCACATCTTTAGTATGTAATTTTCTTGTTTAATTCCACCTAGTTTTACTAAAAGGAAAGGTGTTTTAAAAATAGAAACTTTATTCTAGTTTATATGCATTTAAAGATCCTAAATTATGTGTAAGCTTAAATGAGCAAGCACTCATAGACTAAGGGATGATTTTTTTCTTATTAGCTCAAGATGGCAGTGTATAAATCACACTTTTCTGGACAAGGCAATGAAGATTTTCTGAGGATTACAAGAGAGAAATGTTCCATGCATGCTTTTTGGGTGGGCATTGTGCAGCTTGCTACAGAGTTTCCTACTCTCTGACAATTCTCTTTTATGAAACTACTTCCAGCAAGAAAGACATCAGCAACTTGATTCAGTACAGGTACCTTGTACCATTTGGAATGCCTTCAGGCATCCCACTTGGCCTCCAGCTTCCACTCCTGCATGGCAGAGATCATATGCAGTAGGTGCTCTGTCATATTTGTGAGCCCTGTGGGGACACAGCAGACACCACATCAGGGCACCTGAAATGACAGCAGGTGACAGAATAGACCTCCAGAGCCTGCAGTGCCACGTGCAACACACTTCCCTTGGCTCAGGGAGCAAATAGTGTCGCTAATAAGACAGTGAAGATATTTCAGAATTTCTTCCTTGCCTTAATTTGAACTTCTATTAATGGTCTTTTAAGAGATTCTCATTTCTATAACACCAGAAATATGATTTGTGCAACTACTAATCAATATTTAAATAATGGTAGGATTTTTGTGGTGTCTTATCTGTTTTAAACTTGTTTTAGCATTTTTTCTCAGCTTTGTCTAAATAGAATCAGTTTATGAAGAGAAAGAAGATAAATCATGGTGGGTATAATCACCAGGAATTTTCCAGAAATACTCGTATCTGGCCATGTTTTCTCCATAATGCATGTCATCCAGAGTTTGTACCAACAAACCTCTCTTTTAAGAATGGGATGTGTTTTCCTACTGTGTGTCTTTTCTAATGGAGTATCAGTAGTTTTCTAATGGCCACATCCAAATCAAAATAAATCCCATTTTTAAAATACCTCCCCAACTTCAGCCAACTTCACAAAAATGTTCTTCTGGAACTTCATGGGGTGGCTTAGAGTGTGTTCTGCTAATACTGAATCTAAATTCCATGGAATTGCTGAAAAATGTGGGTAAGGAGCTGTTGGTGGAAGTTTGGAAGATAATCAACTCCCTGCGCTCACAACACCATCACTCTTATGACCTCTTTTCTGACAAAGGGATTTTGAATTTCCATGTGCTGTGTATGTGCATATATATACATCTTGTACATCTGGGTTTTGGTATACAGTTTGGTACAAATCTCTTTTGCCCATTTACAACACTTCTTCCATAAGCAGCAAGAGCTTAGACTTTTTAATCAGTGTGTTTAAAAAAAAACATTCAATTCTGATTCATACAGAAAATAAATCATCTTAAAATTAGTTTGCTATTCGTAGTTTAGATTCATGTAAAGGATTTCTGACTTCCTCTTCTTGACAATTTTTCTTGTATTTTTTGCCTATTCCTAATTAATTTCTTTATTTGAAACCTTAAAAAAATAATTTAAAAAACCAGTTATGTCCAGACTCTAGGGTAGGAGATATAAATTGAAATTTGAATGTTATAGCAGGTCATGCTGAGGTAAGAAACACGAGATTTAACATCTAAGGTTAAATTGTCATGAGGTACAGTGATCTCAGTTGTCACTGCTTTTGTGTAAGCAGCTTTGTTAGAGTTAACTATTTCTGGTACTATTATAATATTGGTTATTGTAATCTTCAAAGAATAGTACAGAACAAGTAATAAAGCTACTGGTACAAGAAAATGTAATTTTCCTCCTTTTTTGCTTTCAGACTACAAACAATAAATCATTTTGTTCAAAAGACAATAAAGCACCAACTGGGTGCTGGTTTAATTCCTATCAGGGGAGGTCTTCAGTAGCTTTCTAAAACAAAGTAATTAGAGAAGGAGTTCTTTTATAAAAAAGGATTATTTTTGTATATCTCTTGTGTTCTTACAGGTGTTAATCAGAGTAGAGTAAAAAAGATTGTATTCTACTTCCATTTTACATCAGAGACATAGAAGTTATAAATCAACTACAACAATTACAAAACACATAAAGAAAAATCCCAAGAGCAACAAGAATTTAGACATAAATGGCTTCATTGTACTGATGAAGGTTACGGTTGTTTAGTGGGAAAAGAAAATAATAGGAATCATAGCACATAAATGAAAGAAAAGGATGTCTTGGGGGAGGGGAATGGGGAAATGTTTCCTTAATAAAGTCAACATACAGAAATAAAACCAACATCTGCTCCTCGTTTCTCTATTTGATTTTACTTTTAATTACAGAACTTCATAGTTGAGGCAATTTTAGTAGATCTGTAGCTTTTCCTTTTTTGTGGTTGCAGCTACTGACCAAGTTCTAGAGGCACTGAGTTTATGTTTGTGGTTTTTTCCCGGGTCTTTGAATAATACTGCCTAGCAGTGGACCCCATTTGCCTTTTGAAGGGATGTCTCCTGAGGCTCCTGCCTTTTAGTATTCTGCAGCCACTAAGCTCCAGCTCAGTGGCTTCTGTTGGCCGTGGTGCCTAAGGGAGGTTATGGAAAAGGTTTAACACCTCTGGCTTCTCTGTTCACCCTCTGAGTGTCTTTAGGTTTCTCACCTTCTAAATTATTCTTTTAGGTCTTTATTAATGGGGACAAGATATTTATGTAAGCATGTGGAGGTGGGATCCCATCCCATGTAGAGATGGGACGAGCTGGAGGAGACTGAGCCAGGGCTCAACTGGATACTTCTGTGGTCAGAAGCAGAAATTTGCCCTGTGTGCAGGAACCACCTTTAACATGTGATTGTTTTGTCAAGGAAAGATCTATTACTGGCTTTACAAAATAGTATTGCAATACAGCTTCAATCTGACATACTAATTGATTAATAGATAGGTGAGGTTTGCTGGTTTGTCAGCCAAAAATAAATATGCCATGAGCATATGGTATGATTGCAGTGATTTGAATAAGGAAAAATGCACTTGTTGTAAGGTTCTGTGTAGTTAAGGAACTTGTACTGAACAGGTGAAGATTAATGTGCTTGCAGGATTTATACTCAAGGATATTAGTGCAAAGCTACATAGACTAAGGATGTTTAGATAATTGTGTTAAATTTTGAAAACTTAGTAGAGTTCTTTGCAATCATAAACTCTCTTATAAAAAGCTAATTTCAGGCAATAGCCATTTGCAAAATCCCACAATGTTTTTTTATAATATTCTATATTTCTGAGCAATATGTCCTCAAAACCATATACAAAATTTCTATGTGGATTTCTGAAAGTGTATTTGTGCTGAATTGTACCCTTTCATGTCCCCTAACTGATAAATTTGCTTCATTTTAACTAAAAAATAGCTGCCATAGTCTTGAATATTTTCTTTTTTGATTATGCTAAAAAACCTCTGTGTTATTTGCCAGCACACATGCTTACATTCTTAATTGAAGCTGTGTGGGAGATTCTGAGGCATGTATGTACACTGACTCCACTTTTCAGTGTTGTCCTCAGCATAGCAGAGATGGTGTGGAAAGGGATCTAGACTTAATGAGACTTTCATGACTAACTTTACCCTTTGAAATGAAGTAGATCCAGGTACTTTATAATCTGCTTTTTTAGGGCCACACTGTGACACCTGTCTTGTGAGAGCTGTCTTAATTATAGTGCTGTGCCTGCTCTTGATAAGTCAACTATAGTCGCTGGCCAAAACAACATCTTTAATTACTCAGGATTGCTAAAAAGTATCTTCTCATCATACTGCTGTGGAGTCAGCTGTTCCAATAAGTGATTTTTATGGTTTTGAGAAGTTGCTTCACTAAACCTTGACCCAGTGTGCTATATAACTAACTGATTTACATGGAAGTTCTGGAGGTTACTTCTCATTACTCATGTATTACACATGGGTTAGTTGCCTTTTTGATCTCCATTAATATTGTGCACTCAGAAATGTTCTTCAACTTTATGATTGGGTATTTTCTCCATTTATTATTTATTGTATGCTACTATTCCATGGTAACTCCCTCGCTGTATTGTATCGTATACGTCTTACAGTAAATATCACCCAGCTGTGATCACATGTTTATGATGGATTTAGAAATCAGTAATCATTCAAAGTCTATACCATGACATGTTTTATTCTTTATGTCTGTCTCATTAAGTGACCTTTTAGATGTAAGGAATAATAATTTTTTTTCTGCTGTGTGTGTTAGGCAGGTGTTACAGAAAGGTTGCAGCCCCACTCACAGGGCTTCTCTGACTGGAAGATAAAAAATAGTGACTTTTCATGGAGTTCTGTTTGCTGTGGTATTTTAATGTTGCCCTGAAAAGTCTTCCTCTGCAACCATGGATACCAGCTTCTGTGCCCATTACTTGTATGCAGTAGATGTATGTCGCATCTTGGCTGCAAGATAAGAAGAAACACATTCTGCTTGCTCTGTGGTTAACTGAGCCATCTCTCCCTGCCTCAGTTCTTCCTGATATTCTATTTTAATTGGCTATTATAGATTATTTAATTAATGATTGGGTCCCAAACTGACCCACATTTTATCTTCAATTTAGGAGTTTGGATTTGTATTTATTTGTTTAACGAGTTTGCATTGTTTTAACTCACTGGCAATTAATTGGACAGCCTAGGTCAGACTCCTGGCAGTGTTTTTTTCTCTGCATGATCTCATTCTTACTCACTGTCTGAGGCCTCTCTCAGCCCGAGCATGGAGGGAGGGAAAGGTATGCCCTCCAGCGTGACATAAAGCCCGAACCATTTCAAGATGGCTGTTTGAGATTGAATGTAGAAGATTTCAGCAGATGGCTTCTAATTACTTGAGATATGCCAAAGTGCTGAAAGGAGCATTTGTATCTTCAAACCTAAGGGGTAGCTGTACCTGACACGATGTGAGTGGCATGTGCATTAATGTACCCATGTCAGCATTTATTCCATCTACAGTTTCTGCCATGAGCTTTATCGCAGATAATTGTCTATGATATGAATGGAACTTCCTTGAGTATTGTTGTAATAGAGCTATAACTAATAAACCTATTACAGAAAGTAGAAGAAAATCCTATGCTTTTTAATGGAAAGTAGAAATAAAGCGACAATCTATATTCATAATCATTTTATCGAGAAAGCTATGGAAACTTTGAATTAAAACTATCATTTTGACCTTTTAGTTGAGTTTATAGGCAAGGCTCTCTTTATGATAGCGAGCAATTTCTTTAAGATGCAGGGAAATTACTGTTACATTAGTTGCATAAAATAATTGAGAATTTTGAGAGATAGATATGTCATGCTCACCTTACTCATACTGTTAGTCTCGGCAAGGTCAAGGGACTAATTGTGGACCCAGCCTGCCCTAAGCCAGTTGCAGTACATAATTGCATGCTGCCCTGGGAGCAGCATAAGAAGGAAATTGTGACTTGGAGCAATTCTGTTTGGTATTCTGGGGGGTAGGGTCAAAACTAGCCTCAGTGTGTGCTCCCTCCCTTCCCCTACCGGTGGGTGGTGAGTCTGCAGAACTCATTTCCCCTCCTGGGCTGCCATCTGTGGTACGAGAAACCGGTTCACGGAAGAGAAACTCGGAGTTTCTTTCAGAAGGTTTTTGTCTATCAAACCCTTCTGATTTCTACATTTTTTCAAATACATTCAGGGCAATTGGTTCATATGCTGAAATAAAATTAGGAGTATTTTTTTTAAACTTCCCTGTAGGACCTTGTGTTAATCAAGTGGTGAACTTCTGATGCTGTTTGATTTACTATTAATTCTAAGACTCAGCACAAACCATTTTTCCGAGCAGCTTGTTTAGCCTTAGAAAATGTCACCAGCTAGAGCTATTTACGCAACACGTTCCAAATTCCTGTGAGCTGAGCGGTGTGTGTTTTGGAATGCTTTAACCTCCTCACTAAAATGAAGAACTCCCTCTAATTTCAGCTACTTCCAGGAATATATCCCAGTCTCCCTGGGAGAAAACTAGCAGTCTCATCAACGCTATCTTGTACTGGCAGAAAGTTGTATTAGCAGAGGCAGAACGTGTCTCTGAGCAGCACATCACCCCTGAACTTTCATCAGGGTGTGCAGGGGAAGATTTGAAGCTTTTAGGGACAGTGCACTCCTCATCACCACAACAGAGATTTCTCTGAGAGTAATCACTTTTATTTCTGAGTATGTAAAAAATAAACCCTGTTTAAAGTTATCAGTGACAGTGACTTTGTTAATGCTACTTCAGTAAAATAAAATGCTAGTTTCTTATTTCTTTTCTTTTTCCCTTGGTTCAAATTTCACTGACATTTGCCTACTTCTTTTCTTCTTATATATATACATATTCTGACATAAAAAAAGAAAATTACAGCCTCTCCTGCTATAATTCAAATTTTTAACAAGAATACTGGTAATAACAGCTGGCATGATTGAAACAGCCACAGTGAATTTTTCTTTGAGAAACAGTATACAGTTATTATTGCTAAACATGAACTTACATGGGTTTGCTTGCTTAATACACAAAGAGGTTTGCACTCAAAGGGATTTTTTTTTCTATTGCCTGCCTTCTCAGGCCTGTTAAATGATGCAACATTGTGGTCTTGTTAGACAATAATAACAGAAACAAGATTTCTTTAATAAGAATTTAAAATAATCATATAATGTCGTCATTTACAGAAGCATTTTATTTTGAAAAACAATATTGAAATAATTTTGAGATAAAAAATTTTAGCCATATTCCAGTGCCTGTCCAGGCACTGTGGGTATTGATTATTACATGTGCATCAAGAAATTATTATATTAAGAACATTGCATTTGCTTGAAGTATAAAATCCGCTGTAAAAAAATAGCTTAACCAGCATTGCAGTCAAATTTGTGCAGTCAAAAGTTTCCATTTCATTTTTCTTATAGACATTTTGTACTTACATTGCTTCTCTACCATGGCAGAAAATGTATAACTTATGAAATAAACCCTGTAATTTAGGTTTATTTTTTTATTTGTGTGTTTTTATGTCTAATTTAAATATTTGTTAGCAAAGATACATCTGTATAATATACATAACAGTAACATGAAATCAGTAGCCACAGATTTTAGTAACTGGCATGAATAAGGAAGTTTACTTTTATCAGGTGACCACGAACAATCCACTCTGCACTCTCCACCTAAGTGTTATTTAGACTTTAATAGACTAAGATCTTGGTGTCCCCTGGGAGGAAAGAAAGTATAAATACTCGCATAACAAATGTGGTCCTTGAACTTTTATACATCTGCGTGCGTTGGTACATGCCAAACATAACATACTCCAGCTTATTCACCTTCAGGCTTCTGCAGAGGCCATTAAATTGTATAATCTGCAGAGGATACATATGGAAAGCCTTTCCTTATCCAGCTCCCAGACCAGCTCTACACAAGTCTCTGCTTTGGTGGAGAACAGAGTGGTGGTAGTGGTAGTTCCCCTAATTTGGGATATTATATCACACTACTGCAAGAAAAATGAATTTTTCTTTGATCTAAACTGAGATGCTAAAATCATCTGGTATTTGTAGCAGACATTTTTAAGAAGTATGAAGGATATCAGGATTGGTGAAACAATTGCAAGTGTTGACAATACTGTATGTGGTGTGGCACAAACAGTTGGTTTTAGCTACCTTTAGATATTAAACACATTAACATATATAAACATATTTAGATATTAAACACATCTTATTCTTATTCATAAATACAGAAATTTATGAGGAATTTATTTTTCTGAAGTGTCAGCTACATCAGCTGGCACTTGTAATGCACCTTTTGTGCAAGTCACACTGTAAACTGAAATGCAAAGTACATATGGGTAGGAAATCCTTTTCCTGTGAATTGTCCAATCAGTCTTGCATTGTTTGAAATTACCATCACCACATACTTACCATATGTCATTTCATATAGGAAGATTGTGCAACTTCGAAGAAGCAGCTTTAAACCTTTATTTTCTGTTGGTTACTTTTCTCTGCCTGCTACTTTCTTTTTGCAGTATAATACCAAAGTGACTCATGAGTCTTCTGCAAGTTCAGGGCATGTGGATATTATCAGGAACAAATGATAATGTGTAATAAGTTTGGTTTTATGTAAGTACTGTTTTAAATTAATTAAGGCTAGGAAAAAGAGGACATGAATTACCTTTAGTAGTATCTGCAAATATAACCCATTCTGCAGTTTCTGTGTGTAGCAGGCATCTGTGCTTAAGAGACTAAATGGTGAATTGGAATCTGACTATCAAAAAACAGTTGCTGGGATGAAAGTCATAATCAATCTCTGTATTTATAATTTTGTATTTTATCAGTGCCTTCAATCTTATTTGCCATAGCATAGCCATGTGCAATAAGAAATGTCTTTGCACTTCAATTTAATTTTAAAGTAATTGCATCTAGAAGATGCTTGATGCTAAAAAAGTATCATATAATCCATGTAATTATAGTTTCTGCCTGTTCATTTATTAGCTACGTTTACAAGCAAGAAGTAGGTTTGTATGTTTTCAAAACATATGCTTGGTAAGCACTAAATCTAAGACTTATAAAAACATTATCAATATGTTCTAATTAATATTTGCTCTTTTCCTTAAGCTATTATGAGGATACTTAATGCATAGCCTAAAATTAGAGTTGACAATTGCAAATACAACCCAACCAACATAGTAATAAAATCAATAGTTACATTTCCCTTGGGGCCACTATTTACTGTTTGCTGTGCCATTTCCTTAATGGAATGGCAGTTATGTTTGCAGAAACCTTGTAACTACGATTTTTGTATTTTAACTAAAAGCAGCTTTCCTAAAGTAGTATGATTAAAAAAGTATCTGGAGTTGCTTTCAGAAAATTGCTGTAAACATTTTGCAGCCAGTTTTAACAAAGACTAGTAAATGTCACTGAATTCTAAAATGAATTATTTGTAATGTTTAAAGTCCTTTCAGTTGTATTGCAATAGACATTTGCCTTAATCTTGAAATACTTCCCTGATTTGTTTTTACTTTCATTTACTCGGTTCAAATTATTCTTAATCACTGAAAGCTCATTCCTGTGTGGAGGCCTGCAGTGTTCTCAAAGTGTACAAGGGAGCCTGGCAGTTTATTTGACTTAGCAAATTAAAATAATGGAGGAAAAATATGATCTTTGAGATGAGTCATTGCAGCTGCTGCACAGATCTAATTCTAGTCTTTTGACTTGGTTCTTCTTTCACTGAGGTCTGCCATTCTCTGTCAGGGCAGCAGGCATTTCTGTGCCCTGCAATGTAAGTGTAGAGTACAGAAAGCATGCTAGAGTTGACATTTATAGTGCACACAAATGTCCTGTGTGTTTGCATATTCAGTAGAATATTTCTCTAATTATCTCTGACAAGAGGGATGAGCATCTGAAAGAAAATCTGTGAGTCATCATGGCTTAATAATTTGTTCCTTATGGGGCTCTGCTGACCATGCAGTACTCTTGGCATAGCTGAAGTTTAGGGTAGCAGGTTCTGTGGTACAACACGGCCACTTGCTTGGGCTCAACTGTCAGGGACTAACTATTAACTCTAGTTGTTAACTAATTATTACCTTTGATCATCTGACCTCATACCAAACTTCTGCTTTCACTCCCACTTTGCAGCTATTATTTTGAATAGTATTCATATGAGTGGGTCATTGGTAGTCTGCACCAGTGTCTGATTTTAGTCACTCCATGTGAAATGTCACCATTTCAGGATCTGCTTTCATTTCACTTGTTAGATATGTGGGAAAATGAAAAAATATGGAATGCAAAAGAAATTTTGAAATATGGTAATTTGAAAGCCTTGAAATTAGAAATGTTTTATAGTGATGAAGAAAGTATACACGTATAGAAAAATGTGTATTATATATCTAATAAATCCATAAACATATCAGACAAGATATAAACCAAAATATGCTGACTTGAACTAAAAAAATACCAGAAAAAAATGGAAGTTCAGGATTAGGCATTTTGGTCCAGTTCTGAATATTTTTGCAACTTTTAAGTTACAAATGTCATTTAAATTGCAGTGTTCCTTGTAACTTTTCTGTTAGGATGCGTTTAAAAAGTATGTTGAAATTTGTCTTTTAAATACATATATATAAGGATTATGCAAGTTTTTATACATAGTACAGTTTAGGTATAGACTGTGTCATCAGTAGTCACTGTTATAATTTGGAAAATTTTTATCTAAAATTTTTAACAAAAATATCTGTGAGTCTGCCTTTACACCATTATTCATTGTTCTAGGTTTCAACAGCAACAACAATTCAGCTTCCAGAGAGAACAAGTCAGGATAGAAGCAGAAAAATCTTCCAGTATTCAAATATTTTCTTTTGGTTTTAATACTTCTAAGCTTTGGAGGAAGGACTTACATTTTGCTATTAAGATGACCCTAGAATACCTAGTTCTGATCACTTGAAAATCCATCTGAATCTGAGATAGAAATTTCTACAATTGTGTTTCAAATGCCTATTGGACTTGTTTAGAAACATGCTACTCTCCTGCAGCTGTGCTGGTGTGGCCCAGACACACAGGTCTGGGAAACCTGCTCTCCAGCAGTTTTGCAAGAAAAGAACATTGTTTTGGAACATTTAACTCCTGTTGCCTAAACGATATTGGCATTTTCAGCACTTGATGCCTGTTACCATAGAAGAAAATCTTGCTGTTTGTTCTTTGGATTTGGCAGATGTAGTTCCCTGCACTTTACTGATGCAGTGCTTTATAGCATCATTTGAGGATACTGTTTCTGGACAAAATCACTAGATTGCCCAGAAAAGGTTACTAAGAGCAAACTGGCTTCCCCCATACCAGTGGAAAACTTCATGTGGGTCTGATGGAAACTAGATTAATCCCATCATCAAAAAACAAACGCCCCCCACGTACTTCAAAGTTTGTCCCAGTATGATTTAATTCTTTGAGGCTCAGCATTTGTTTATGCAAACCTGCAGTATTTAGTGGCATCAGCAAACTTTGTTTCATTAATATTTAGCCAAAGCAATTGTGTGCACAGAATCCTAGACCCATTCAAGGAAACATATTTTGAAACAGGATATTGAAAATAAAGTCCATAGGACAACAAAAGTCAGCTTACATGCTGATGTCAGCATTTGTGTGTGGTGATAAAGCCAAGCTCTTTCCATGATAAAGATAAATTCATATCCAAATCTTTAATAAAAAAACAAAACTGATGTTAGCTATTCCCATTAAAGTCAGAAGCGTCTTTGTAACACTTCCCAGAGACTCAATTGTTAGGAACAAAAGTTATGTCCTGTTAAGAAAAAAAATTAATCACTCAAGTTATTACATAGGGTGTACTGTGTATTCCGGGTTCAAGCTTTATACTGAAGCCTTTGAAGAGGCTGCCCATACTTACCAAATGTTGTAATTGATACAGAATCACTGCTATACAACAGCTGCAATAACAAGGTGCTGCTGCCTTTACTTTAATCTACCTCTCTTTCTGCCAGTTTATTATGTTTTGAATTTATTCTTTTGTAGATCTGTGAGCTATCTTTCTTATGGAAATTAATCTTTTTAAAAGATTTGTACTCTCATTTTCAAACACTAATACATTCATTCAAGTATCCCATTATTCAGAACCAGCTGGCTTTTTATCTAGTGATATTTACTTCAAAAAGCCAAGTTAAATGGTATCATAGATTAATTCTCAGGGCACAGGAAAGCTTTTTTAGAGAAAAAGAGATTTGGTAATTACTTAGAATATCGCAATAAAATCACAGAACATGTCAAAAATGCGTTATATAATCTGTCATAATACGAAGCTTCAAAAAAAAGTTAATTCACGGAATTGAATCTAATATGTAGCATCAGTATATGATTTTTAAGTGAAACATTAAGTAAGGATAAAACCTTGCTGTGATTTATAATAAGCTATGTCATGATTTTTGGTTATGTATTTTTTCTTTAGAGAAAGCACTGAAACTTCAAAAAGGGCATTATCCACTGAAATTTCTTACATAAATCAAACTGGAAATAAGACACATTTTACAATTCAATTTAAGATCCCACAGAGACAATAATGTTGCAAGCTGTGCATTTTGCAGAGTAATATAGTAATGTCTAGTTTGCATTTTTGAAAAACCAAATTAATCACACTGTATTGAATATGTTGAAGCAAACCTAAAATTCATCTATTATTAAAAAACTTGTGCAACAAACACAAACTATATTTTATACATAAAGGACAAACTCATTTATTCATTAGGTTAAAACACTTGGAGTTTGCATTTTGTAGCTACTAAAGAAGTGACATTTGCTATCTGTTCTCTTTTTTAAATTTTTCAAAGCATTGTGTTCAGACTAATCTGCTTGAAAAATTGTACTAATACTTTAACACAGTGTCAATCCTGAAGATTGCATAGAAATCCCTGTGGAAACTAAGGGTAGTCTCGATATTTAAATTTTCTTTTTTCGTGAACCATTTTACAGGACAAATATTCAGCTATCTTATATCTCATATTTAAGTAACGCATTTTATCACTTGAAAGATTAACAACAAGATAATAAACTTTTAAACCAGTTTTTAGCATTTTTACATGCTTTGAGCTATCATGCCTAAGCACTACTTTGAATTAGGACTTGTATCTTTGCACTCAGCTGTGCTCAGACTGGTACATCAAAGCAACCAGAATGAAATTTTGGCCTTTATCAAGTGTCACTGACTTCAATGGAAACAGAATTTTTGTCTTAATCTTTTGAAGGGAAACATATTTTAAAATTATTTTTAGATATTTTCCTGTTTTAGAATATAACTGTGGAATTCTGTATTCCATATCCTTTGGGGCATATAAGTTCTGCATGCTGAATTTGTAGGCCAAGTGTCAGGTGCTTCTACTTGTAATTCCATTTCTAGGAACACAGCTCTAACTTCTTATGGCCTCTAGGCCAAATTTGAATTCTAGGATTTAATTTCTGGTATAATTGTTATCTGTTAGCAATTTGTCTGTGGATTCATGTCTTGTTGATTTAAAAATGAGAAATGCAGCTTTTTTATTTTTGTTGGAAATCTATATTGACTGTACAATAGAGAGATTGTTTGGAAAAACAAAGATTTCTGGAAAAAATCTTTCCTTGTATTTTAAAGAAACAGAAATATTAATTCAGAATAAAAAAACTTATTGGAATTTCAAAAAAAAAGTTTGCATAATTTTTCCTGAAGCATTTGAAAAACTTTAGGCTCTTGTCCAATATTTTAGTTCAAGGTCTAAGCCTAAATAGTTTTTAATCCAAAATTAACATGTTTGGTTTTGTTTCTTTGTTTGTTTTAATTAAGCAGCATAATACACATTGCTAGATCCAGTAGTAGGAAAAATTTCAAGCAATTTTCAGGTTCTTGGCCACCATAGTGAAATCCAGACCTCCAGCTAAGGTTTGTTTGTTTTGGGAAACTTGGGATGAGTGGTAACCTCCAAATAGCTGATACAACGGCAAGGGGGTGGAACTACATGACTTTAAGGTTCCTTCCAACCCAAATAATTCAATGATTCTTTCATTCTGTACTGAGCTGATCCATGTGAATTGCTAATGTATCATCTTGTTTGTAGGGCTTAAGTCTGAGGGACTTAACACACAAAAACATCTTTATCCATTGGGCGTGCAGAGGACTGAACACAGCTTGCTGAGAAGGCATCTAGCCCACCTTGTTATTGCATAATAGCCATCAGTTATACACTGCTCAAAACTTGTTCAGAAAGCATGAGACTTGGCAGCAGAGGTTACCTTTCTCAAAACTGTACTCACAGTTCTGACCTGAAGAACATTGTCACTAATCGAGTCAAGGCAGGGTGAAGAAAAAGTACTTTTTGGCTACCTGTTGTCTTTCCTGTTATGTAACTCCCCTCATCTCTGAGCAGATGAGTTATTGATCATGAAGAAAGATTGAAGGAGCTAGGAAACATAGTAAGATGTGTGTTTATGTCTTTCTCTGATCATTGAAAGAGTGCAACATTCTGATTTTTACTAAATGAAATCTGGATGTAAATACCTTGATAAGAATTTTGTCTAAGACCCAGTCAAAGATATTGTTTAAAGTACACTTAAAACGTGTGTGCATTCTTCTCAAACCAGTTTGATATAAGATACAGGAATGACTACAATGAATAAGATTCATGTGGGCTTGGTAAAGTTCAGAGTACTGAATCTTGGTGTAGTAGCTTAGGTGAACTTCCTTGTCCTAGAACTATTATAGAAAAAAACCAAACATGCAACTGTTAAGCCAATATTGAATAAATTATTATAACATGCTGTCATTTAATGACAATAGACAATTTTTTGTCAAACACTGGCTTGATGCTTTTGTCTCTTCCACGTCAGGTGAAAATTTTTGCCCCTAGAGATGATTAAAGGTAACAGTGACCTTTTGAAGTAAATAAATATTTTGTGGTAAATAACTTTAAGATAGCGGTTTCTTTTCATTTTAAAAATGAAAACAAAGCCACCAAAATTAATTAGAAAGTAGTAACACCCTTCCTCCCCCTGCCAGTCACAAAAGTCCAAGGAAATATTTGAGAAATTTGCTGTTTAAGATGTATCACTTTCACATTCCTACCCTCTTAATCCAATTTCATACTTTTAGCTTCCTTTGTGTGTAGATTTTACCTTTGATCATTTTTGTAAGGCTTCGGTCAGAAAAACCAGCAGCAGTTCTGAGTAGAGTAGGGTATCAGTACATAAATAGAGAATGATGGTAGACTAAATCTCACAGAGAAAATTATCCTTTCTGCATAAACAAAACCAATTGCGAGAAGCAATTAAAACAAATATGCAATTATGTGCAGGTCTTTCTCACTGAGGGAAATTCCTTGTAGCCTATTGTCTGTCTATATGTATTTGTTTCTTTCAGTATTTTCATACTATAAGCCCTTTGGGGCCAGGAGTGTCTACCTGCTCTAATTGTCACATATTATGACTACTACTGTTATTACTAGTCATACTAGTTGTAACTTTTTCATTGTCATCCTGAGAAAATGATAAATCAAGTGCAGAAGCAGTTTCAGCAGTCCTGAAACAAGACTCAGGATTCATAAACTCTTATGTCAGATTTCCTCTAAGTAATGAAATGGTCACCTCTTGAGACATGGAACTATAGAAAAAAAACCTGAAGTCTTAAGTGTACAACGAAGTTACTGCAGCACAGTGAAGTGCTGAATAACAGCTGAGATGTAATAATGATTCTCACTCCACGCCGAACACAAGATAACCTGCGAGTTATTCTTGATCGAAGGAAGCACGTTATGGTTTTGTTTGCTAGGCTGGGCATACTAGATTTTGAGCTGGTGGATGAATATGCTCCATTTACAAATCCAAGCATGTGAAAAGAAGATATTTTTAGTACAACTCTAATTCACAATTTGTTGTACCATTTATATATTTACACACTTCATTTGTGTGTGTGTGTGACATAAAGGTAGAGATGTGAACATACACAGATACATACACATGCATTCAAATAGCATTGATGTAGTGAAGTTATGCACCTGAAAGCTAGAAAAAGGTATTTTTTAATGATGATAATAATAATAATAATCATCATCATAATCATCATCATCACTGGATTTCTTTGAGACCTGGGCCTATTACATGCTGCAAATTTACATAAGGAATATATAAGACCTAAAAATTAGGGACTAGATCAGAATGCTCATGAGAGAGCTAAATCAAAGCCGTGCAGGCAACTCAAAAGTAAGACAATGACTTGCAAAGCTTTAAGTTAGCACCTGCTTCCCAAAGGAGGGTGAAATGGCTCTGTGATCCTCAGAGCCTGTGCAACCTTCTGGCTTTTCCAGCCTGTGCAACCTCCTGGCTTTTCCACAGCAGTTTTCTAGTGTGGAAGAGACCCAGCATCAATTCGGAAACCTCTGTGTCCAGCCCCATGCTGCTCACCAAGCCAATATCTGGGCGAACATGAGTCTGCTTTTCCCTGAATGGGGAGCACAGCCACGTGCTCTGGAGAGTGCCTGAGACTTGCTGCAGCTGGTGGGGTTTCGTGCAGCCAACTTGCGTTTGTTTTCCCAGAGAGCATAGGGATGTAATTGCTATGAGACCTTGCGATCAACTTTGCTTAAGACTGGATATTAATCTGTTGATTAATAAGGACTGATTTTTGATAATTTAGCCTTTCTTCCTAAGAAAATGACTAAAAAAATTCAGTGAGAAAAAATCTGAAAAATGACTTTCAAGAAGGCATTCTGTGGGCAACCTTTTAGAGCCAACGTACTGTACGAGTTTGTGCAGCATTTTTGCTGGAAATCGAAATATTTCTCTTCAGTTCAGCAATTTTTTTAAAAAGTCATCAATAAACTTGATTCCCTGTAATATGTCAACCTCCCTGCTTTGCATTTTCATCTCTGATGCATCTTCTTTGGAATAGATTGAACATGATTTTACAGAGGCCTTCTCACTTTTAATTTTGCTTTTAATTTTTGCTTTCAAGACCAATATATCTTGCTTCTCATATTTTTTTGTTTGAAAATTTGAAAAAAATAAGATAAAATACACAGTGGAAACAGGTGGGACAAAGTGTGGACTAGCTAACAATTATATCTATCTACTAGAACACATTAGGAAACTTGGCATTCTCACATTTTGCATTTTGTCTATGCAAATAATTTTTGCACTTCAGTGTATTTATTGAGGATTTTCTAGTATTTGTTTTTCTTTAGTTTATAGTTCATACAGGACTGCCAGCTGTACTTAGATGTCCTGAAAATCTGCAGGAGTTTTCTTCTTGAGTTAAAGGTGCAGTAATTAGGTTATTATTTTTTCTAAACTTTTTGAGAATTTTTTTTAAAGAGAAAGAAAAGGGGGATGACAAATTACTTAAGACATAGATGGTATTTTGCTTTGGTTTACTTTCCTTGTTTCTGAGCACTGCTAATATAGAATTAGAGGCTGTAAAACTCAGACTAGAGGTAATGGGGATCAAAAATTAAGGTCCACACCAACTGAGGAATTGCCTGTATCAGACCAGTGTAGTTATTGATTTTAAAATCCCATCCAAATCCATATTTTCAGGAAAGATTAGTAATATACTCATAGGCATGAATCACTCAGAAGCTTAAACTTGTGTCTTTCACCTTGGACAAGTTTCTGGACCTGTCTGTTTTAGTTTCCACTGTACTAAAAAGGAAGCCCATTATTCTGTTATTCTGATCATACAGACCAACAAGTCGAATGAGAATAGCTTCTTTCTTTATAAACCAAAGTAACAGGATCTTACACTAAAAAAATTTAAACTCATATTTTTCAGAAAATGTTCTAAACATGTTCCTATCGACTACTCAGCCAGGCATATTCACTCTTACCTATTCCTTAAGCATACAGAAAATATTCATATCCACAATTACATGCAATGACTACATATAGTAATATATTAATTATCTATTGAACAGGCAATTTTTGTACAAAGGCATGTACCCCTGTAATCCAGATGTTTGCAAATGCTTTGTGATTCTCACTGTGTTGAGAAAGAAGGAAAATGTAGTTTTTGGTGGTTTTTGGTTGATTCTGATGTCTCATTAGTCTTTGTGTTTTAAAAACTCTTCCTTAAGGGAATAGCTGCACTTCCAGCTTTCTGGTCTGAAGTTAACTTATTTAACCAGGTGTACCTGACAGGAAAATGGGGTCCAGTTTTTATTTTCCTGAACACAGTGAATACAACACAAATGATATTTTTTTCCTTGATGATGTCACACATTTATTTTTGCATATCTAAAATCACATTGTTATCTTTTAAGATCATATAACCGTAAAAATAAACTGGGTTTTATCTATGAAATTAGCTCAAGTTAGGTATTAGTAAGAGAAGACAAATGGAAAATCTATTTTTAGGTAAATGTCACACAGCCTGTAACTGAGTTGCTGAGCTTTCAGTTGTCTTGGACAGTTTCATTATTCATTAAATTGAATTTTAAAAAGCTTTTCCTGTGTTAATCTTTTTTGGTGAAATAATGAAGGATTAGTATAAAATATCTATATTCTATGAGATTCATTGTAACTGTAAAAAAATTCTTTCACTTATTAACTTATATAAATTCAGTATTTCCTGATTAATGATTAAACCTATACTCTGGTATTCAGCATTTAGAATTCAATCTTATTTCCTGGAATTAACAGTTTCTACTACAGTTTTTATTATCAGAACATAAATATGGGAAAAGTGGGTACAAATTTGACTTGTGCAAAGTGCAGTTTTAATTCCTTTGCAATTGCCACAAAACAGTCATGAAATAAAATTAGAACAGTGAATGAAGCAGTCTACATGATTGAGGCTACTAACTGTTTTTCAGATTACTACTTTTGTCAGCAAAGAATAAACAGTATGTAATTCCAAAGGTTCTTTTGGCTTTTCCTTTATATATTTCTGTAGGAAAATGCTTATCAAAGGATAGGGGTTTTTCGTGTGTGTGTGTTTTTTTCTTTAATTTGCTACTGCACCTGTATATAATCTGTCATGATAATAGCAGAACTTCAAATACCAGGCCCATCAGCCTACTATTTTAGAGAAAATTATGAACACTTTTAATTAAGAGCCCACATTGCTCATGGCCCATTTAAGAGCACAAACATGATTTCTATAACCAAAAACTCCCAAAGCAATGCAAAACTTTGTGAGGGTAAAAAATAAAATAAAAATCTTTATGTAAAGCCAAATACAAAGGGTTACAGAGAAGACTTGGGAAACTTATTTTTCCATGTTGTAGTACTTTCTCTCCTGATCACTTTGTGGTCCCAGAAGAGGTAGCAATCCAAGTATCAAAAATATTAGACAGATACTATTTGCAATTGGCAAAGGTTTTTTTTTTTTTCCCTTTAATGATGTAACAATAACATAGAGACCTCATAAAAATGCCTTTATCTGTAGGCATGTGTCTTTTATACAGTCTCACAGCACTCGTATATTACAGATAAATTGTACATCTGATTTTAAGAAACTGAATTATATAGAAATCAAATCACAAATTTATAACTATTCAAAGACTAAAGCAACAGTATTTGATTTGGGCGGTTTATGAAATGCTTTCCTCACTGTCAGGAGGCTAAGATTACCAATTTTTAGCACACTGATTATGCATATTTTCCAGTGGACATAAATAGCCCAGATCGTGAATAGTCCACTTCAGAAAAATGAGCCAACACAGCTGATACTGATGCTTTGTTTGGTAATTGTTGCTGAGATACAAATTGTTTCAGCAAACACAGAAGATAACAGAAAGATTATGAGACTAAAAGGAGATCAGTAGCACACCAAAATAAAAACCTCATTTGAGTTGTTAGTGGGAAGTCAGACTTTTTTGTGGTTTTTTTGTGTTTTTGCTATCTGATACTGCTTGTGTATATAATGATACCTGAAACTATTCCTGAGCCAGTGCTGGGGTTCACTTGCCGAAAGAAATGCTTGAATTGTTCTATATAATTCCATAAAATATCAAGTTTTCCACATGAAAGGAAGGGGAAGACCCAAGGGCCTGGCAGGTAGCCTAATTTTAATTTCTGAAACCACCTATAATAAAAAAAAGTTTGGCTTGGTGGCCTAGGCATAGATATATGCTACTGCCTTAGATACCCTGGAGCATCCTGCCTGATCTGCACCTCCAGACAGCCTGGGAGCCTCCTGCAGGTGCTGTGTGATACCAACCTTATAAGACATTATTTAAATTATTTTGGCCATCTCAGGAGCTGTGTGTTCAGGCCATTGAACTGAGTCTGGGAGAAGGGTGACTGTAGCCTTTGGAAGCCCCAGATGCAGATTCAGCTGACCAAAGACAGGCCTGTCTCCCACAGAGTGAGCTCAGCCACTCTCCAGAACCTTTTGGCTGGATCCCTGTTGACTATCACAGGAACTAAACTGTTCAGCTCACATTGTGGAAACAGAAATTTAAGCAAACTGAATGCTAATGGGGTCAGAATGAAAAAAGGAAAAGGAGTCTGCAAATAAGAGGAATGATTATAAAAACGAACCTGGTACATTTAGATCAGCATTTGTTTGCGAGGCTGGCATTGTTACACTAGTTTTCTGCTTCATTTTCTTTTTCTTGGCTGCATTACCTTCTAGTCCAGAATTGTTTCAATTTATTATTACCATCCTTAGCTACCTAATTGTGCTACTAATGAATACAAATCATCCAGGCATCAGGCTTTTACAGACCCACTTCAGTGTACAAATAATGGTTTGTTGTGTAACTGCTGATTATGGGAGAAGGTAACTCACATTATGGAAAATATGTGCTGAAATATTGGTGATGAGGAAAGCAATGGATTCTGTACTATGCCTTTTAAATTGTGAAAAAGTACTGTCATTCTTGTTCCATCGAGTTGTCCATCATGAGAAAATGTGAGATCATCTGAGCCTAGTTTTTAAGCACGTGTACTTACATTTGGAACTTCATTTCAATTTTTTGAGTGCCTGTATTAGCACTATCACGTATGAAATATGTAGTTGGCTACCAAATTGCCTATTCAAGTACGTATGTATGGGGTTTGAGCACTCAACATTAAGCATTTGCATTTCAAAATTGGATCCCTTGTGCTTGAAAGCCTTGAAAATGGTACTCTATGGTCAGCCTAGTGCAGCATCAATTGAAATGCTGTTTGAATGCAATGTAGAGCTTCCAATTGCTGCTTCAGAAAGTGTTATGCTGAATCTGGAACACTTTGCATAATTTAATTAATTATGCCACTAAAAACTGATTTTCTCTCAATTTAAAGCAAACAGCTTTTATGAGGGTGAACTGCAGCACCCAGGGATATCAGGTGTCCAAGCTTTTAATCCTATTACAAAGACTTGACAACCACTGATGGAAACTGGAAAAACATAAGCCTCCAGCAGGGCAACAAGTGAAGAGGAAGAAGGCAGCAGATTTGTAATACTCTTTGAAACCACTGTATGCATTAAATCAAAACCAAATGTAAAAAGTGACAGAACTGGTAGCTTGCGCTTTGTTTTGCAGACAGTGAATAGTGTCTAAAGAATAACACTTGTTTTGCTTTGACATTAATGAAAATAACTATTTCCTCTAAGAGGAGAAGTGTTCTGTTTAACTAGCATTAAAAAAATGCAGTGAATGGCCAAGACTTTTTGTATCTGTGTCGGTTCACTTAAGGTGTTCAGGAGTTAGACAGTCGGAAATTTGAAAGGGGTTTCTATTGTTATGGGTTGGATTCTATCATTTTCCAAATAAGCAGATCTTAACAGCTGATTCCAGACTACAAGTATTAAGGACACTGTCACTAAATGCTAGCCTTGATACTTTGGCTTTCTGAAACTTGTCTTCTCTCTTCCAAATTATTATTGGGTTCAATATCACACTAAAACAGCAGACACTGTAATTTTGAGGCCGAAAAGAGTACTGATTTAGAAAAGCTCTAATTTCTGAGCCACATAAGCAGAGCCATAATTGGCAGACTATAACTGACCTTGCAAAATTCTGTGACCAGGTTAGGAAGGGTCACAGAAGAATTGACTCCATCTCCATATCGAACATCAGCATGTAACATGAAATTAACTGTGATGTAGAAGATCTTGCTGATAAAAATAATGAAAATATCTCATTACTGGCAATTCAGCAGCTGTATAAAGTGCAAACATCTTCCTTACAATGCTAACAAATATTCATATAATTGCTAATATATATTTATGTATTATTTGTATTCTTCATATATATAAAAGGGGAAACAGGAGTTAGTAGGGCTCATTGAAAGAGATTTAACCTAGATTTAAAGGGGTAAAGGGATAAAATCAAGCTCATTAGAGATGTCTGGACGAGGCACAGCAGTGTTTGAAGGACAGTATTTTAGCAAGGTACTTTTGCTCTGCCATCTCACTGGGCGTAGAGGATGGAGAGCCCTGTGGTGGCAAAGACTGATGTGTTAGAAATTGCAGAAAAACCTAAGAATAGTCATGTAGGAATTACTTGTCTCCCCCAAAAAGGTGGTGGGATCAATAGGACAGCTGAAATGCATCTAGAGCAATGCCCACAGCATGGCCACCAAACAGAAGAGCTGGAAGCCATTGGGCAGCAGGAAAACTGTGTCAGAATTGCCAGCATGAGGACATGGTGGGATGACTTCCTCAACTGGAGTGCTGCAATCTATTGCTATAAACTCTTCAGAAGGGATAAGCAAAACAGGAGGATGGGGTAGGCTTGGATGTTAGGGAGTGAAATACATACATTACAGTGGTAAAAAGCAGAAAATTAGAGAATATGAAATTGAAAGGAAAAAACATCTTTTTCCAGAGAAGATTTATCTGCTTGACTGTTTATTTAAATGTGTGTTAAGGCTTTTTGAGAGTGTCTTAGTTGTCAAAATATAAGAAAACATCTTCACTTGTCAGAGGTCACGAGATTTGAATCATGCATTTACCATCTCAAGTATGTTCACTGTATGAAGGTTATGAAAATTTCTTGTAAAGTAATAAAAGTATCTAATATAATTGATTCTTTTCATTGTTTCATAAAATTGCTTTGTTTGATTGCGGGAGACTTTGGACTGAATTTTCATTACCTGCTTCTGAACAATTTACACTGGGATTGAGACAGTATTTGAGCTAATGAGTTAGAATTTATATTGAGCCTTAACTGTCTTCTTGAAGTAACTGGGTAAAGAAAATCATGGCAATAATGGAGTATTTTTCATTATAAACTATGTTGTACAGCTTTTACAATCAGGTTTTTAATAGATCTAGAGAAATTAAATTGGAATTCTACCAACTTCTGTGCTTTTGTCATCCAATGAAAATGGTGTTAAAATATGTCAAAACTAATAGGCTTATCCCCTTTCTGCTGAAGTAAGAAGGAGGTGGTGTCGTTCATTCCTGTTGTTTTTCAGGCTCTGTTGTTCATTAAAGAGTAGTATGTATGTAAAAAAACATTCAGAAATATGTACTTTGCTATAATCCATAATGCTAAATAGAAACTGAGCATAGATCGAATACATCTTGACTTATGTCATCCTAAAGTCCCTATCAAGACACGCTCCCATGAAAATAGTAGACATTTACAAAGTCAGGAGGTTGAAATTGTGCTCTACATAAAAAAGGAAGCAATCATATATTGCTGATGGGTATATTAATACTGCTGAGAATGCATGCATATATCCATATTTATTAATATATTCAAACATTGTTTATTGATTGTGTATGGTAAATAAACTCATATAGTGAGTGTATAGATTCTTGTGTATGCAGAAACATACATAGACTCAATCTCAGCATTATATGTAAGTACACACCAAGAATAGTACAATTTGTCAGGTTTGGAAGATCTTAACCATTTCATTGCACATAAGTACACAAATTGATAATGAGATATTATTGTCCTTTATGCAGACTGTATCATACTGTCTTTTAATTGTATCTTATTTAATTCTATGGTTATTTTTTATGAGTAGGTCTGCAGTAGTGAAAAAGGGTGTTTCTCAAAGATATTAATTATTTCTCATGTCAATACTTGTTTGTCTCCATTCTTCTTTGCTGTTAGTCTGTTCCACTACCAGAAGACTGCAATGTAATCCCTCACATTTATATTAACAGTATGAAATAAAAATTTAATATACAAAAGAGAATCATCAGCCAAGCATATATGCATGCATGTTGGTGCCCTCAATAAATTAATTTTTTAATTACTTCAAAGAATGTTTATTTATTCACAAATATGGGACACAATATAACTGTAGTTTAAATTTTAATTGGCATAACAGGACACATTTTTGTTAGACATTTTGCAGGCAAAAATATTCTCTCACATATTAAAAAGTGCCATATATAGTTTTATTTTCTAAGTATGAGAAAAGTGTACGTACAATATATGCAAAACACAGACTTCATGTGAAGGAGCACGACTCTAATACTTCAGGTTTGTGCTACCTCTTAATTAAAAAAAGTTATTCTTACAGTCCTTTTTCAGAGGGTGGAAAAAAAAGCCCAACTCTAAAGTCCTTCCCCCACCCACATATTAAAAAAAAAGAAAATTAAAAACAAATTTCCACTTGCAAAAAAAAAATTTAAATGCTGGCCTTGCTTCCAAATTCAGAAATTGAAAATTTGGAGTCTTCATTCATCCAAATAATATATATTCATTCCCCACAGGCAGCAGTGATGGTTCTTGGGATAAAGAAAAACTTCAGTCTCCCCCCACCCAAGGATCACAGGCCTCTGTTAACCACCCCAACTTGCCTGGACAGCATAATGTTCCAGTTAGCCATCCTCTCAACCCTCTTCAACAGAACCACCTTCTGCCAAATGGTACGGGTTGACATCTTTCAGCACTAACATCAGCAGTTTTCTAGTTCCTGTCTCTTTTTTTTGGTGTTTATAAATAGGCAACGAAAAAATCAAGGATGTGCGGAATACTGGAATACTTCCCTTTGAGTATTAAGCAGGGGAAGTGGAGACAGTAAAGAACAAATACGTATGCAATAAAATTGATACTTAAAATAACTGCTAACTTGTGCATCAGTGGCATAATGAAGCATTGCTAAGGCACCTTTCAGCAGATATCAAAAACTGTAATAAATAGCCACGGCTTAGCAATGATATCATACATTACACAGATAGAAACAAACTAAGAGGTCTAATAGCCTCTCCTTGTGGCTAGAAACCCTCCATGGTTGCTAGTGATTCACCCCTGCATCTCTCAGAAGAGAACTGACATAGAGCTGCTTTTCCCTGCAATGTGAACCATCCTGTCACCTGTCACTTGAATGTTGCCCATCAGGAGAAAAAGAAGTGCTTAAGAAAAGATGCTCAGACCTATTTCCCTGTTTTTCCCCCCAACAGGGTTGGAACTTCCTTTTATGATGATGCCCCACCCGCTGATTCCCGTGAGCCTACCTCCAGCCTCTGTCACGATGGCAATGAGCCAGATGAACCACCTCAGCACCATCGCCAACATGGCAGCAGCAGCGCAAGTGCAGAGCCCTCCCTCCAGAGTGGAGACATCTGTTATTAAGGTAACTCTGGAACAGACCAAACCTGCACCCAAACCAAACCAAAAGGCACCAAATCACAGCCCGCTCCCAACCACCATAAATGTTGTAAAGGTGCATTGTGTAGGTGTCAAATGTTCTAAGGTAAGTCACAAAGCCAGTAAATGCAAGAAGACTTAAGTGTGGTGACCTTGAGAGCACAGGGAGGCTACCAGTGGTCACTGTTAGCATCTCAGTTTCCCTCCTTCTCTCTAAATCAGTATTAAAGCAATGCTCAAAGTGAAACATTTTCATACACAGCTTTGTCTTTTTCTCATATTCCATAGTCTGCGATCTAATGTTTCTTGAGATACCATGGAAAAAATTACTCTTAAATTAAAGAGATTGTTCTTCCAATTTTAAAACCTAAGCATTAGAACGGAAATGCTCTAAATTATTTGAAGAAGGCTGAAAGGTTTGATACTTTACCTGTGCAGAAACTAAACTTGCCAAATCGCAGAACAAATTAGAATGAAGTAGCGCAGTAATCTGCAGGCCAGAAGTGTAGTATTATAGAGATATCTCAAAAATACATGATATCCGAACTTGTCTACCTGTTTTAGGTTTTGTTTGTGGCCTTTAATTAAATTAATCTGGTTATAGAGGCATTTACCAGAGGCATGGAGTTTTTTCTTCCTTTTACTGAAGGTGATCTGTTTTCATTTTAGAGCATTTCATTTTAAAAGACACTTCCCTGTTGCCATTAGGTAGTTATGACTTCATCTTTATTCAGATATCTACATTTTGCCTCTTATCCTTCTTTAGGTCTAAGAAATGAGAAAGTACCCAAACTTTTGTTCTTTTATCAAATGTATCTTAGAAATAGACACGCAAAAGCAAGTTTATGTAGTTTTTCAGGGCTATGTTGGAAAACGGTCCATTCATGCAATTTCTTTGACAAAAATTAGGTAAACTTAGAATCTCTCGGACCTTCAAATCAGGAGTTACAAAAGTTTTGAAGTTCATCATGATTTGAGCAGCGTGAAGAGGTCTGACTTTATTAAGACATTCAACATACTGGTGCACCTTTCTTCTTGAACCTAAAAAGCACAGAACCGCAAAGAAATGTTCAGTTAAAAGTCAACAAATCTATGTTTTTATTGACCTAGAAAAATATGATCTGATGGCCTAATTTAGTCACCTATACCTCCAAATCTAGGTTCTCCTTTGGAGGCCTTCAGCAGCATCCCTCTCTTCACCTTTGTTGACATGAGGAGCTAAGATACTGGTTTGAAAAGAATTGCTTATTTAGGTGGTATGCCAACAAGACTAGATCCCACCCTGGTTTCCATCTTGCCCCTGTGCTATATAAGTATATAAGTATATAAGTATATAAATATATAAGTATATAAGTGTATATATATATATATATATATAGATATATATATATATATATAGATATATATATATAAAGTATATAAGTGTATATATATATATAAGTACTCTGCTGCTAACTAACTGATTGCATGGTGATTTTTGCAACTCTGTTTTCCTGTTTTTACTTGATTGGTGTTTAGTAAGAGTTACATGATACTAATATTTTCTGCAACACAGTGGTGCTTTATTTCATTCTAAATTTATTCTCTTAATTGGAACGGTGGCCACCAGTCCTACTGGGCTATCTAAAAAATGGAGATGAGATGGAGCACATGCTAAATGACACCTGACATGTGAATTACTGTGCCAACAAAACTTTGTTTTCACTATTTTCATGCTATTTTCCCTCCTTTCATTTCCTATGGGCTATTTAATTTCCTATGTAAGAGTACAAAATTTGACCTTCATGAGCATTTGTAGCCTTCTGTTTCTAAACTTAAACAAGCTGACTTCTAGCTTGTAAAGCTGATTTACAAGTTAGTTGTAGATATTAAAGCTGCTTAAGTTTTACCATGGCCTACATTTAAATATGTCTATGGGAGCATATTGCAGTGTGACCACTTTCTTTGTCTCCACTTACCAGTCAGTAACATTTGAGTACAGCATATCTCATAGGCCATGTAAAAATGGTTTCCTTTTTGTGGAGAGCAGGTCCTGCTCTGCTGACAGATCTAACCCCATTATGGGAACATTGCTGGACCCAGGAAGCACTTAACTGAGGAGTACTTTTGGCTCATGTGATCTAAACTTGTCTAGTAGGTTTAAAACTATTGGACTCTGAAAGGGACATACTGTCATAATATAATTGTGTATATTATTATAACTGTGGGCAGTCCCATACCAGAAAATTTTCCTTATCCTGGGGGTTGTTTACTTCTTAACAAGTCCATTTTTGTGACTCATCTGTTTCATTTAGCAGAGATAGATTCCTTATAATCTAGGTGAACACCTTGAAAGTACCTAGCAATTTAGGCTCTCTGAAACATTCCAACAGCATGTTATAACTGGGAAATCATAATTTCTTTCCAAAAGTTTGCTTATTTGAGCACTTGTTTGTATTAATAATCTACAGTATGTATCAATGTCATTTTTGAAAATTCAGCTCTCATATCCATGCTAATTAAATATTCATTGTAGCTGCCAACTTTTGCATAACTCCTGGCATAACATCCTGTGCAAGTTATTTGACAAACCAGGTTTCATGTTCCCATCTGGTTTGCCCATAATCGTAATATAAAAATATGTGGATTTCAATGAAACGTTTTTAAACGACCAAATTAACCTAAGTTCTCTTTAGAAAAGTGTGCACATACGAGGATGAAATACAGATTTCTTCTGAAGTTTGCACTAGTAAGTTAAGGATTTTGGGTCCTTTATGTAGAACATGGCATTACCTAAGTGCTGTCATGACTTCTTCAGTCAAGGCCTGTAAGTTATTGCTCACAATTAATTTCTACTACAGTTGAATCCATAAACACAAGTTTTTATTTGTCGCTCAAAACTCACTTTTAAATGTAAGATCTTGCTGCACATAGTTATTTCAACAGTACTATAAGGGCTAAGGAACATTCTGTTTCCTACTCATTCCTTCAGCCCCATTGTGTTACAAGATATGTCTAGGTTTATATCCTCTGTTATTATCTATTGGAGAGGAACATGGTCATGTGCATAGGGGTAGCACAGCTAAGTAATTATGTTCCTATTTTTTAATACTGAACAGGATTGAAACATAAGCCCCACAAACTTAAAAGCACAAGGTCATTATTAGGTGATTTTCTTCCCATGAGGATGGACATAATGTCACTGGCAATTTACCTGTTCTTCTCTAGGCCTAGTCAGAGCCTGTGATTTTAATGTCCACTGAATTATATGCACTGAGTAGTTGAGCAGGCAACTGTAATCAGCATACTTCTCAAACCTTGTTCTGGCAGTGTAATGTTTATGAATAATAACTTATACTACAATCAAAATAAATATCTTCAAGAATAAATGTAAGTGAGAAGGTCAAACCTCCTTTTTCTTTATTTTAACAAGAATGGATAAATAGTGCAGTTGCTCTCTTTCATGAAACTGTTTGTTATTAGAATTATAGCTTCCAGTTTTTTATTGCTATTATTTTCAGACATCTTGGTTTTGTTTTCATTATGGTTTGACTCATTTTTTAACCCTAATTTTACTGAAGTATTTTCTCCTTAGTATTAATGTTTCCACAAATGAAAAATTTTTTGAATCACTCATCTCAGAGTTTGTAGCTGTAACTGGAAGCAACAGCACAGATTTGAAATTGGAGTACAGCATGTTTCCCAGTGTAAAGTCTGCTTGAAAGTTAGAAGACCTGTGAGAAATTTCTACTCTGAAAAGTAAATCAATAGTAACCATATCTAATTAAGTAACAAAGAACAAAATTAAGTCTTAGAAAATCAAAGTCTTCAGATTATGAACAACCAGGTTCATTGGATAGAAGGATTGCCTTTGTGAACAGTGCCACAGTAGATGACTTGCTGACCTTTCCTTCCAATTCACTGACTTCACAGCTAGCGCTGTTATCTTTAAACTCACAAAGCTTCAAATGCCTTTCTATTACTGGGCAATATTTCATTTCTTCATGATAAGATGTTGGAATAAAGCTGAGATCATGTACTAACTAAACATTTTATCCTGCTGCATTCAGGAGATGAGACAAAGACAAAATTACAAGGGAAGCCTTACAAAGCAACACCTTAGATTTGGCAGTGAACTCTGAGCCCTAAAATCTTCAGAATTATATTTCAGAAGAGTGTTGTGCCCTTTCGAACATGAGACGAACATTAGATGTCTTTTTGTAATGGAATGTTTAGATATATGAGTTGGATGAATAAGAGGAGAGCAACAACAAGCAGGGACAGCAGATTGTGACAACAATGAATTGCAGTGAGTGTGACAGCTGTGACCTGGGGATGCTTTAGACATGAAGTGGCTTTCATCACCTGCCCATGGTTTCAAAGGCTCAGCTTGTTAGCAGTTTCACTACATCAATTTTTTTTTCACTTAGCAGAAAGATATATGAAAATATAAAGGGCATACTTTATAATAATAGCAGCTTGAAATTACATTGTAAAAGTTAGAACAGAGCTGCAGCATGCCAGAATCAAAAACTGCAATTTATCCATATGTGACTAATAGTTATAGATAGAATTAAGAATAAAACAGAAGAAACCGGTATGTCCAGCTGAAAAAGTGGAGACAGCAGTGGCACAGTAGTTTTCCACTGCATAATGGATATATCAGACTAAACTTTGCTAATTCCCTCACATCTGTCACAGCACTGGTTGTGTTACACTGTTTTATAGCTTTTTTTAAATCTATTTATATATAGATAGATATATTACTGTGGTCCACTAGCAGAAATTTACTGTTAACTTATTTAACAAAAGTAGCTGCTGACAGATTTTATATTTTGGAATAACTCTGTTTATAGTACTATTATGACATGAAATTTTATTTTGAAATTTTATTTCTTTATTTTTCATTTTTCATTGGCAATATGTGTGTTCCTGTTCATGTAATTTAATGTTCCTATCTTTTTTTTTGCCTATGATAGATAGGTCACTTGGTCAGAGTCTAGTGCTAATAACACCCAGGTCATGGATTCAATCCCCATATGGACCATTCACTCAAGACCTGGACTTGATGGTCCTTCTGGGTCCCTTCCAACTCAGACTCGTGTGTTTCTGTGATTTTTTCCCAAAAAGTCCAAATAATAGCCAAAGAGAAGAAATACGTCACTGGCATACAGAAATGGCTGAACAGAGTACATTTTAAAGTCTCATGTCAGACTGGTGGTGAACAAGTCCAGAGAACACACCTGAAAGGAAACAAACTCTAAGAGGAAAAAGGGCAACTTCACTTTGCTGATCTGAATCTTAAATCCTGTGTTGAAGGCAAAAGTTTTCTATGGACACTTCTGTGTCTTACAGGAAAAGCATTATGCAGGCAGTGGCAGCATTCCTGTGAAGCTGGATATGCTGTATGCCTTTTACAGACAGGGAATGAGAACAAAATTGATTGAAACAGGGATTGAGAACAAAATTGGCAGAAAAACCCTTTTTGTATGGCTAACCTGAAAAACACCTGACTTTTCAGATAGCCTACTATTTTTAGAGACATTAGTGCATTGTGCATTCAAAATAGAAATTTTAACATTAAAGTGATTTTCTTGAATGTGAAAAAGTGCAAGAGGGAAGCTACTTTAATTTCCTCTTTATCTGATATGTGAAGTATGAACAAGTTTTCTTCTTTATGTAAGGAGAAATTTGATTTATAGCGTTTAAATGATAAAATGCAATTGGTCTACAATAAATATTTTAGAATAAAAATAGGACTATCGGCTCCTAAAACAACTGCTTTTACATGTTAAGAAACCAAACATGAAAATTGGAATATACCTATAATTTTTTTAAGTATAATGTAAATCAAATGACAGTTAATTTTATCCTAGCTGCAGAGAATATAATATCTAATTTGTAGGAACTTGAACATAACAGAGAAAAATCTCTGCATTAGAATAACTTGTGTATATGCACACTTCTTTTTTTTTTCATTTAGAATGAGTAGATCTTAGGTCAAAGTGTAGTTGACCTTCTTTATTATGGCTTAACCATCTTTATATTAGAGGACACTGTGTTTCACCTCATTAATTAGTTCTATCTGTATGATTAATATTATTTGTTTTAGCTTTTAATACACTTTTTATATAATGACCTTAGAGGATGCTAACAAAATATGGTAGGCTGTAACTTGGAGTCATGTTCTTTTTTTTTTAATAATGTGGGATCCTTATTTCTTTGATCATGCATGTTTCTGAGGTGCAGTTTGAAGCTAATAGCAGCGATATGCACATATGAATTAACTTGTGTCATGCAAAATATGCATTTACACATGACACATAGAAAGTAGTACAAACTTTATGTTAAGAAATTTGCATGTTCACGTGTGTAACAGGGAGCTATGTGTGTAGTGTGAGATTGACTTGATGCAATATGACCATGGGGTCAGGTACAAGGAATGAGATTCATATTGCTGACTCCTAGGGCATACAATGTGCCCTAATACATGTGTGGTTTGGATTTACTTTGAAGGGTGAATTCCTAGTGATGCTTCTTAAGCTTACTTTACAAATAAGGCTACATTTTCAGAAGAGGAGATTTTAAAAACAATCAGAAAGTGTGTCTAGCTTTGCCAATAAGAAGTTACTAATTTGAGTGGAACAGAGTTTCTTGCATGCCTATATATTTGCATATTGCATGGGGTTTTTTGAATACCTTAAAAGGATATTTTGTTTGTTAGAAGAAGCATTCATTGTGAAGGTAAAACCAAGATCTTTCTTCTGTTGATAGGGATCAACTTTGTTTGCTTGCTTGTTTTTAATCTCTGTAATGGCCCTATCTATTGACACCCACTTCCTGGCTAGGTCATGATTTCCAAGGATTAGATCTCTCGTGGAAGTACTGTTAAAGGATTACTTGGAAGTCTCCTTTTTGGCTTCCTCTCAGTTAACTTCAGCTGTAATAATACATGTGGAAAACAGGACACTAAAAATCAAGCCAATTCAGTCTTATTTTCAGTTGATCTCTTTCTTCATTTTATGCTTTCAGTTGTCAGTATTCTTGTGATGGGAACAGCAAAGTAGGTACAAGGAAAAATTGCAGAAGTAAAAAGTATAATAGAAATCAACTTCAGTTGGTCCAAAAGATAAATAAGTTCAAGGTGTTCACAGAGAGAGAAAACATGTAATGTAAACATAATGAATTCTTTTCTTCATAAGAAAGATGTCCAAGATTTAAAATAATAGTGCAGTTAATGACAATACAAAACATTCGAACTCCTGAATTTTGATTGGGATTCCAAGTGGATATGTAAGAACAAGGTGAGAAAGATGTCATGTGCATCAGTATTAAGTTAGCAAGATCTTTAACAAGCCAGATAGTATGCAGATAAGGAAATAGAAATAAAATTTTATAGCATTCAGTCAGTTTGATAACACACATATAGAAGTGACTGAGGAAGTTAGGAAATAACTATTAGTCCAATTAATTTTGCAATTCCTGCGTCTAAATATTCATTTAGAGCATCATAGTGTCTTGACTAATGTGTAATGAAAAAGTAAAACTGTAAAAATTAAATATTCCATTTGCAGAAGATACAAAAGATACTCAAGTAACTAATTTCTTACACTTATTAAGCTAAAGCAATGTCAAATTAAATGTGACATTTTGCAAGAAAGTTATTCCTGGAATACATCTAACATGAGTTCAAAATAAGTCAGTAAGAAACTGAAGAAAGAAATCTGTGTTTTGATCACTTTTAAAAGCAATTTTTATAATTCTACCACCAAAAAGGCTTGGAAGACAGGTGTCTTCCCACAATGGTTGGAAATAATATAAGCTTCTCCTTGTTTCAGCCCACCCCAAAAGGGGAGGGTAATGCTGGTTCTTGTTACTAGATTCCTTGGGGCAGATTAAAGCAAAACAGCCCTGAATGTCATATGAAATGACACGAATCCATGTTTGTAAATATACACTTGGAGGGTTTGTTTTAGAACAGTTTGGTTGCAGTGGGGACCACATGTGTAGCCATTTAGACTATTATTATATGTAGTAATATAGCAATATAAAAACATAAAAATAACACTTCTAAAAAATTGAAAGGAATAGAAAGATATATCACCACCCATGGACCTCACAACAAGACTTGATTGTTGCAATTTCAATATCTGTTGGCTGAAGCGATTGCGGCAGTCTTGATCTGTCAGGAATAGGAAAAGCCCACAAAACACCAAAGTTCCACAGTTATATATGCTTAGGTTCTAGTGGGAATGCCCAGGTTCCTCTCCTGAGGTAGGGAGTTTCACACTGAATGGGTATAAGGCTGTGGACCACAGAACACTTCAGGAGTCTTTCATGGTCAGTGACACCCTGGGGATGCCACAGTTGAGTCAGTTATGGCCCATCAGAAGGGGGGAACACCTGCAGACTTTGTGTGAATGTCCCACTACTTTCCCAGAGGTGAGTTTTCAGGCCTGAGCTATTATGGAAAGGGCATAGACATGACCCAGCTGTAGCCTCCAGTGATGAGTGTGTGCTGTCTGCACCTGGGTGGTCAAGTGGGCTGCTGTTTGGGTCATTAACCGGTCCAGTCTCTCACACTCCTGATTAAAAGATGATGCTGCTGCTGCTGCTGATGATGATGATTATCACAACCATATAAAACAGTTTGTTTCATTTATACTTTGCCTAACATGCAGTTAGCCTGACCAGGGACACAGTGGTTGCCCCATACCTGGCAGTGCTCAAGGCCAGGTCGAATGGGACTCTGAGCAACCTGTAGTGGACAGTGTTCTGCCTGTGGCAGATAGGTTGAAAATAGATGGTCTTTAAACATGTCTTCCAACCTAAACAATTCCATAAGTTACCTAAACTATGAAAAGTATGACCTCGAAAATAAATTATTTTATCCTCTGCATTTCAATGACTTAAAGCACAAACATCCTTAAAGAAGTTTGTTCAATTCTGAAGAGGAGCAACACAGATGAATAGTTCAAAAAATTATATACCTTTAGAGCAAGACTTAATTGCACGTCTAGAGCTCATTCCATGACTAAAATTAAAGGATAGCTAAACCTAAGAGATGAGCCTTATGGCAAAGTAAACTAGAACATAGTAAAAAACCAAGACCAAATACCTGTAGGAGAGAAATAGCCAGGAGGTGAAGACTGTGTGTGCAAATCTGGTTTGGTTATTGCAAGAACATGTATTCAAACTTTGTCAGAAATGGTCAACAATTTATTAAGGAACAAGAATGGCAAAGAATAAAGAATATTTGCGGGAAAACTGAGGTGGTGGCAACATAGAAGATACCACTTACTTTTCTGTCCTCTTAGGAGCAGAAGGATTATTCCTGCGTATATTACCTGAAATGTCTTCAATAGTGATACAACAGCTAAACTTCATCAGCTTTGTGTTTTGATATATTTTGAGGAAGGCTTTTGGTAATGAAGCAATTTTCAAACAGTGAAAACATGCTGCTGAAGCAGAAATAAAATAGGCAAGAAAAGAAATTAATATTTTTTAACTAACTTTGTGACCTCGTATATGGACAAAGACGTGATATAGGGAAGAAAGTATTTCTTCTGAATAACATTACTGATGTATTAAGATAATTATTTTTTAAAAAGTTAGTTAAAAATAACTTTCAGAATAAGATTTTGCAGTATTTGCCTATTGGAGCAATTTAGAAAAAAATTGATAAATACATAAAAACTCTCCTGTTTTACTTGAAGAGACCAAGACAGTGTGATTTTGTAAATGATATGTAGTATTCTGGAACAAACCTGGGGTGATTTCAATTCTAGAGATAACCTCAATCTCATGTGTTAAAATCTCTAATACTGAAATCTTTTACCTGTTTTTTACAGCATAAAATAAAATACCCAGTGTCACATGAACAAGCCTGTTATTTATGAAATTGACTTGAAATTGAGGGTATGTAACTTGCCACTGGAATAAGAGTACAAGGAAGGGTGTTAGGGTTCCCTAGAGTGAAAATTTCTTTGTGGTAGGAACATTTTTGGAGGAGGTAAATGCCAGATTCTTAAATGCTTAGGGTTCATGATTTGGATCAAGTTGTGAAGATCACCAAGATAAAGAATGTTTCAAATTTGACCCCTAAGAGTTGTTGCCCACTGCTTAGTAAAGCCTCTGATACCTAACTGAGAGCTTTAACAATCCTGAAACGTTGGTCCACCATATGCTAAGCTCCTGCATATTACCTAAATTGTTAACACTACTTTTTGCCTGTGACTTTCTGTAGAAAGAAATAGGGAAGCAAAAACTGGAGAAAAAAAAATAGTGAGTGAGGGTTATACACCAGATTCTCCAGAAATATCTGCCTCTGGGAGAAGGCAGGTTTTAGGAAAAGTATTGGGCAGTGGACAGAATCCTAGGTGATATCCATTGCCAGGATTGTAATCAGTAAGTTCTGTTTCTTTGCAGTTTCACGTAGAATAAGTTGTATGAAAGTGACATGATGTAGAAATGACAAAATAGCTCTGATCTGCGTTATTTAATGAACACAATTTTGAACATTTCCTTTTTTGAAAAATTTTAAATGGAGTCTGTAGTTAATATTTTGCCACAAACCAAATTAATCTCTTCCACACAAAATCTCTGTTAAGGAAGACATATTTATATTCCAGCACCATTAGTTTATTACTATGACTTTAAAACTACAGAGTATTTCCATTTATTATTAGTAGCATTGCCATTTATTATTGGAGTGAATTTGTTAAACACAAAAAATTGCTATAGACTAGATTGCTGATTGTGGAACTATGAAGCAAGGATATAAAACAATAGTTAAGGCACTAAATTGGTTTATTTTGCATTTCTGTGTAGTTCAATCCCATGTTTTATTGGAATTAAAGGGTATTTTACAAATGAATTGATAAAGCCTAGATATATAGTTTTCTCATGGATTTTGTCTATGTCATATTATATGAGAATAAAACTCATTATCTGTTTTGTTTGTACAGTAATTATATTTCGTTGTCCTGTGCATTCCTTTTGCTCGCTCCATCTCATAATACGTGCTGTAAAAGCACACATAAATAAATAGGATAAACAAATTAAGCTGTTTAAATAAATTAATTTACTCTGCAGCTCTGTATTCAAATCTTATGTGCTCACTGGATTTCATTTTAATGAAACCCTTCTAAGAACAATACATTGTATGCCAAACAGTGAAATTATATTTTAAATGAATGATTAAATATACCGTGTTCTAATTTATATCAAATCTGTACACTGTGCATGCTTAAATCCTCCTAAATCTAAAGAAATAAATCTTCTACATTCTGAAAACATCTGCATTATAATCCTCCTCTTGAATACCCAGTTCATGGACATATAAACACAATCAAAGTCATAATAAGCCTAGAGCTATGATGCAGTTAAGCTATCCTCATCAAGGTTTTTGACTTAAAAACCTAAGACTGTTAAAGTGGAATCCACTTAAATGTCTTGCAGCATTGCTCTAAAAAATTTCCTCCCACTCCATCAGTATGCTTATTGAATCCCTTTGCAACAGAATCTCAAGTTGAGCAGATATTTTTTTATGAAACTTACGTTGAACAAATCTATTGATTACTATAGTTGAGGATGTTGCAAAATTTCTTGGGAGTGCATTCAGAGAAATAAATATTTAGCTACTTACTGTGCATGATAAAATAATGACTGCTTGAAAAGAACTTTTCTGTGTGAGGAATGTACTGCTTTTCCAAGAAAATACATTTGCAACAGCAAGGGTTTTTTTGTGTTATTAAACATGTACTAATTGTATTATTTCATTACCAAAAGCTTTTAGTGAGTTGAATGTGTGCAGTTGTTTGTTCATTGGTGGTTTGGGCTCATTGTTTTTTTCATTGTAAGTCAGGTTTTCAGTTATCAAAAGGAGAAAAACAAGCAAAAAAAGTTAGTTTAATATCTTCAATCCTTCCAATAGATTTCCCTTATAGGATTTATTTTTTTTATCACTATTTTTCCAAAACAGCCTCACTCTCACATACTTTAGCAATGAGTCTTGAGAACTTTCAGCAGTAAAAAGGAAACTACAGGGAAAGACAGCAAATTTTTGGAAAGAACTATTCTGCACTCATCTCCCTTTGATTATTGTTTGTGTCAATCTTCTGGGTAAATATCAGATATATCTGTCTGCTACATACTAACAATTCTCACATAGCAGATATGCAATTCAAACCATCACAGTCCTTACATTATGGTTTTCAAAACCAAGGAACCTCTTGAAGTGCATCATAGCTGCTCTTGGCTACCCTGCCAGGCCTTTCCCTGCCATAGAAAAATATGAATGGTGGTTTTTCCCTTTTTGAAGTGATATGGCCACATTAATCCAAAAAGTGTGATTCATTCCAAGTTTGTGTTCCGTGGTAAAAATAGGCATTTGGACTTACATCCGTCATGTGACTGGTATAGGTACTATAAGGAGGTTATATTTTCTTTATGATCCATAACAGTTCCATAAGATCTCGTTGCTCAAGAAGCCTCTTTGAAACTAAAATGTGAGCATGAGATAAAACAAGAGTACCTGGTCTTTATTTATTTACAGAAATAATATTTCTGTAATACATAATTCTTCATCCCATAAGGCTAGCATCTGTAAGCTGAAATGTATGCTTCCAATTCAACTGCATGATGATACAAGTAATAAAAATAAAACAAATAAACAAACAAAGCATTAAAAAATAAAGATAAAACAAACAAAAAAGCCAAACCAAAACAACAACAACAAAAAGGTAAACAAACGTCTTATTGTTAATGTAGAAGGCAGTTAAAAGCCTAATAGGAGGAGCAGTGCTCACATTGCATGCTGAAATGTAAGGTCTAGTGTCCTAAAGTTGCCAAGTTTCCGTTGGGAATGCTCTGCAAATCCTGGAAACATCATCTGGGGAATGAATAGGTTGTAATTTAGGAGGGAGATTGAGTTTAGGGAAGCAATGTTTGGAAACAGAGGCTTGGTTTAACATTGCCATTTTTTCCCAACAACTTTTTGTGTGGTCTAGGAACGTGTTCCAGACAGCCCTTCTCCTGCTCCTTCTCTTGAAGAGGGCCGAAGACCTGGCAGCCATCCATCCTCTCACCGAAGCAGCAGCGTGTCCAGCTCCCCTGCACGGACCGAGAGCTCTTCAGACAGAATCCGTAGGTCCCATTCTTCTCCTTCTCACCACTTTAAAACTGATGAGGTGCAGCTTGTTCCTCTGGTCACAATGCCCTCACCTTAAACAGTTCCCATATATCTCATGTTCAGAAGTTCAGCTGCAGTAGCTAACTCCCAACATTATGTTCCCCAGTTTACAGCATCATAATATCTGATGCTACATTAACAGGTACTGATATAAGCTGCCATCATGTCATATTAAACATAAAGATATGAGCAATGAAATACAGAATTGCAGGCGGGAAGCAATTTGCTAGATTAGTTTCAGAACTATGCATATAGTATAAACATTTTTAAAAGAAATTGAATTTTATTTAGTCTGGTTACTCAGTTTTGATTTCTATATTGAATGTGACTTCATAAGCAATATTTTACATGGTAGAATTGCTTGGTAAAGAGAAGAATTGGGTTAAATAAATTTTAAAAAGGGCATACTTAATAAATTTTTTAAATACAAAAACTTTTTAATGGTGAGAAATATGTTAGAAAGAATATTACCTCATAGTTCACGGGGACAGAGTGAAATTAAAGTGTGGTGTCCCAGAGTGATACCGTTCTTATCAAAGTTCCATATACAGGATGTAAATTACATGGCAAAGACTCTGAATTCTGTGATATTCCAGTGCAGCAATGGAAATTAAGGTTTTAAATACATACTATTTTATGGACATGTACTTAAATGAATATTACACTTGTCCATTCCCTTTAATACTGGTCTGTTGCAGGTTTTTGCGTGTTTAAATCGTCTTTCCATAGTGGAATTTGTCAGTAGGTGAAACTGGAGGGTTTGGCACACACATAGAAGGCCATGAAATAGCTGTATGAAATAGTTGGCCATATTGATTAGATGCAACACATGTCCTTTAGGCTGCATTTTTTCAGGCTCTCCATAGACTCAGGAAGCTGACTCTTCATTGACCTTCAGATGAGAGATCTTTCATTAGTGTGTGATGAAAAATGACTTACCAAAGAAAAGAAATGAGGCCTGACTATGACAAGCTGAAAATTCTGTTTTCTTATCACTTGGACAATTCAGAGAGCAGATTAAATTGACATCCCATATACTGTGACCTGTCTATTTCCCCAGGCTGGATCCACAAGCCTTTCATTATATTTTCTTTCCATTGTCCAGTTGAGGAGGGGGAGTGATGGGGTGGCTTTGGTGGGCACGTGGTGTCCAGCCAGGATCAACCCACTGCAGGCTTCATAAGTGAAGAGCTGAAAAAACCCCTCACAAATGTGGAATTATTTTTTTTCTTAATTGAATAGTATATTTGTTTACAGCAGATGAAGCTCTTATTCATTGTTCTCTTAAAAAAAAAAACCCAAAACAGCAAAACATCAGAAACCCCAAAAATCTAAACTGAGAGATATTTATTGTTTTTGCTAAGGAATTGTTCTTTTTTTTTAACAAAAGAAGGAAATTGTACTGTTTAGCTTACTCTATAGTTTACAGAAAGGAGTGGGATCTTTGCACATTTTCTTCTTCCATGTGAACATAACAGAGTTCCTTAAGTAGTGGATGACTTCAAAAACTTATTTATTTGTATGATAATTCTTTTCTGTTCTATCTGATTTGTTAACATCACACCTGATTCTTAAGTACATCTTTTGTGGTGCCAGAATAAGATGACTACTACAGGAATATGGGTTCCATATTAAAAAAAAAAACAAAACAACAAACTAAAAATGGCATAAACATCTTGAAAAGACAATTTTTTTCAGAGTAAAAGTATAGAAATATAAACTACCTAATATATGAGTTTCTGAGGTGTGTTTGAGACTCATGAAGGTCTCTGAAAGCTGTTGGACAGGGCTTTTCCACTCTCTGATGAGCAAATAAGCAATTCTACTGTTGCACAGAATATATGGAAAAACAGTGTTTATCACCTGAAAGGCAACAATGCTTCATTTAAGGAAGTTATTAGGGACTGCATATTGGGAATGTTGATACTCAAGCATTTTTGTGCAATGAACTAAAAATTTAACAATTCTTGTTAAATAAGCAAGAATATATTTGCAAATCTCCAACTTTTATCCAAAGTTACTGAACTTTCTTTTTAAAATTGATTGTTTTAAACTAGAAGTAACAGAAAGAAACTTTTCCTCTCTGTGGATCCTGATAGCACTAATTAAGTAACTTTGTGATTGCTAGAATTCTTGTATAATTAAGAGGAAGACTATGTAAAATAAGTAGAAAAGAGTATTGTTAGTATGACAGCTGATTTCTTTCTGCCTGTGCTTGTGTCTAGCAGCTGTCCATCAGAACGGGCTCTCTATGAACCAAATGCTGATGGGTTTGTCACCTAATGTCCTGCCTGGACCTAAGGAGGGTGATCTGGCTGGTCATGATGTGGGACATGAGACAAAAAGAATACACATTGAGAAAGGTAATATGAGTATTATCATTCTACTGCTTCAGTGTAAAACAAGTGTTGGTAGTTAAATATTACTATAATTGTGATTTTTCATTTCTTAATGAGATTTTTGTTTTGTTGATTTATTTTTTTTTCAGTTTCACAAATCAAATTGTAACAGGAGGAGAGCTTTCATTATTGTTCTATTTTGTCATCGCCAAGATTAATGAATATATATATATGAGGGAGAAATTTCATAAATATTGCAAAGTAGGATGAGTGAAAAATCTCTTTTACATTATTATTGTCACTCTGACCCTTCTGCAGCACTGTTTAGGCATTTAAAGTTTCTGTCTTCGTCCACTTGACTTTAATGACCTACTTCCCAGAGGGACTGAGCACCGTGAAAATTAGTCCATGTGTGCAAAAACAGAAAAGGCTAATACCAAGCCATTAAATTAGGGAATTGCATAAAATGAGGCTGGTATACATTATATAATGGGATTTAAATTTAATTGAGTATATGACCAAAGTGTTTGATCTAGGTGAATAGTCCACATGCACTTATGCTGATTGTGACACCATTTCATCTCTGCTAGTATTCAAAGTCAAGTTCCTGTTCAGGGCTCTTACAGGGGATTTTGGTGGGGTGGTGGTGGAATTTCGAAAGGTGCATTTTATGTTTTATTTACTTAATATATATGAATTTTAAGTCTTATAGACTGGAAACATTTTTTTTTTAAAGAGAGGCTTTAAAAGCAATGCATGCTTTGAAAAATATTTCTTTAAGCTTATCAGAAAAGTCAGTTCTTTGAGCACGACAAGAGAAAAAGTAAAAGGTACAATAACCAGACATTGAAACAGAGCTGGAGAAACTGCTGTAGCTATGAAGATTTCAGAATAAGACATTTTGTGACATATTTTAATAGCTGTAAGGTGATACCTCCTCTGTCTTGTGTTTGTACACTGAGATGTGAAAAGGAATTAAAACCTGGACAATTCTGTTCTGGACAGGTGGTGTTTTTAATAAGATTACCAGAAAAATTAATGGAAACAACATTTCTTTTATATAAACCATTTAGTTTGGTTCATTGCACATACAACCTGTTTTTGCTTACACTATGCCCTCACTCAGCCTCTGCAAATTGTATCCCTACTGTGAAGTATGATGTGATCAAATAGGTTTGTTTTGAATTTCCATAAATGATTTTATTTCAGCCTTTGAAGTTACTATTTTAACTGTAATCCAACTGGTAAGTTCTGCAAAGTGAAGTACATATTAAGAATGGCAATACTTTTGCATGTCATTCAGTTTTTTAAAGAGTTTTTTTTAATTATGCTATCCCAAATGTATTTTCCCAGTCTTTGCAAGATCTGTTCTCAGTAAAACTGCTGAGAATTCCCATTTTTCCTCAATCCTGTTTAGGTCAAACAACCTCCTTTCCTTTTATTTTTTTTTTCCTTTTTTTTCTTTTCCCCCCTGCTCTGTTCCAGCCTACTGAATTAATGGTAAATATTCATGGGCTATCTAGATTGATAGAGGTTACTAAATTAAAAATTGTTTTCTGTCATGACTACATTTATCATGTCTCTCATATCAATCTTTTAACTTTAGTACTAATCTAATCCGTATTAAAACAAGTGATTTGACTTACAGATATTTGTGGAGATAGTAATTATCTAGTTTTGTCACTGTGAGCTTGCAACCAGATTTTGAAACTGTTTTTCCCCTGGAAATCAGTCAGACTGTGACCATATTTAAAAATGGAAACACACATGCAGGTGGTGACACTTTTATTGTTAAAATGCCATCACCTTCATCAGCTGAGAAAGAAGGAAAGAAAAGGGAAAGGGAAAGGGAAAGGGAAAGGGAAAGGGAAAGGGAAAGGGAAAGGGAAAGGGAAAGGGAAAGGGAAAGGGAAAGGGAAAGGAAGGGAAAGAAAGGAAATAGAACGAAACGGAAAGAAAAGAAGAAATCAAAACTTCTAAATAAGTATCATGAAGCATTTAAAAATTAATGTGTTTTGTTCTAAGACTTTTGTTGGCAGAAATATACTAGGTGCAACTAAAATGTCTTTTAATAGAACCTGGGAGAACCTAGAAAATCCTTACTACTAAATAAGGCCCTCTCTTTTCTCTTTGTCTCCTCTTCCATTAAAAAAATGAAAAGAGGAAAAATCTCTGAAGTTATCTGAGATCAAGGAGAATTTATTTACAGTTAACCGATAATTTAAATGGGGAACAAAACGGGTAACTGATCAACAAATTTTTTTGTCAGAGGGGTGAATAATTTGTTTGACCTGGTCTGTGAGCTGGATATGGGAGAAAAATGACACTTACCTGTTAGAAACATAGTACAAAGGAGCTAATTTAACCAGTCCACACAACAAGGTGTAATACATTTAGAAAAACAGTCCATTGACATTGGAAATAAGTCGTTCAAAGATCATATGTATTTCTGTTCAAATTCTAGCAAGAATTATTAATAATGACAAAAATTAGTTTATTTTATTAGAGTGGTTAAAGCTACCAGTAAAGCTCTTGTGTAGTTGTTTTTTGTTTTTTTTTTGGGGGGGGGGGTGAGGTATTTTTCTTTTGTTTTTTTTTAATTTCTGGGTTTTTTATTTTTTGTTTGTTTGTTTTTTCTTTATTTTTTGTTTGTTTGGTGTTGTGTGTGTTTATGTTTTGGGTTTTCATTTGTTTGTTTGTGTTTGGGGTTTTGTTTGTTTGTCTTTTGGGATTTTTTTATTTTTATTTGCTTTTAGACTGTCTTCAAAATATATGTTCAGGTTCTGGTATGTGGAGTTCTGAGTTACCTTACCTTCCATTGGGTCAGGTCATTATTATGACACCAGCAATCAAATGAGGATCTATGGATCTATGGATCTGTCTGTTAAAACTAGAAAGTTCACATCAGGCTCTGGGTCATTATTTGCTGCAGGAAAACTGGAAGAGTTTCTATTGTCAATGGTCATATATAAAACATGGGTGCTGGGGACATTTTCCAGCTGCTTAATCCAGGTGTGCAGCTTGGCTGCATCTGAGCTTCAAGCTGGGTCAAGACCCAGTGTACAGGTCTGAAGTTCCACTCATTCCCTGAGTTCCATGTGAAGGATACTTAGGTTTGCTGAGGTTGTCTTGTGGTCCAGTGAGGTTCCTGGTCTGGACTGGGGAGGAGAGCAGAGCACTCCTGCCTCACAGGTCATACATAACTCAAGATGTCATCATCTGTATCACAAGAGATCAATTACACTAGATTTCCAAGGTTTTTTTGCTTATTAGAAGGCAGCAGCATTTCCAATGTTACTGAAAGAAGGCTGTAACACTGCAAATGGTCCTGGGAAGAATGAGGTAAGTTCAAGTACACAATGTTAGCTCAAGTGCTTGACAGCCAAAACCAAGCATCTAATTTTGTAATCTATAATTATGGACTCCTTGATTATGCTCATTTGGTTTTATTGAGTGAGACTTAACAAGAAGGGCTTATGTGAAGAATGGGATTCATATTAGAAAAGGTCCATTCAGTTTTCTATGTTAAGAGAAGACTTTTAAGTCTTTTCAAGTTTCTGTGACATGAAGGGTCTAGTCCCCCAGTTTTAGTGAGGTACATTTCATCACTTACCCTGTTCAGCTTGCATATGACATCCTGCAGACCTCCCAGTCTGAAGCTTTGAGAAGCAGATTTTTAGTGGTTTATGCTGAATTCCCATTGAACCCTTCAGTAATGTTATCTGTTAAGCATGGATAGGAAAACCAAACTAGTGGACAGCATAAAAGACTAGACTGCTGAATCCTGATCCTCTTTTTGCTCATTGATCTGAAGTGTTTCAAAAAAAGAAAGTTCAAAATAACCAATGGCTTAAAAGTCAAATGCACCGTACTTGGGGATGTGGAGCACACTTCCTGAGCACTATCCTTAATCACTGTGCTTTTTGTAAAAGAGAGAAGTATATTTTAACATCATCCCTTTACCTTTGTGACCTGGACTCAGGTTGTTTGGGTCTGCAAGGTGTAATTTATAGATCAGCCCTGCTGACAGTGTTTGTCTACTTACTAGCTGCAGGTAGATGCATGCAATTTTTTGGGTGATGTTGGAGGCAGTGGCTGCTTGTAGCCCCCCTAACTGGTACCTGCCTAGAGTACCTACTCTGTACTCTACAAAGGAATGTAAAACTCAGCTCACTTCAGCCCAAGATTCCCTTATGGGGGACAGCCACTGAAAACTTAGTTGTTTTGGCACCAAATTTAGATGCTTAAGTGTTTTATTGGATCTAGCCTTAGGGCATCAGATTAGAATTTTCTGTCTCCATCAATTTGGGCTTTTTTTAGATAGACACCAACAGCAAATGAAGCCTGAATGTCATGCTTACATTTTCAATTGAATATGTTATTTGAGATGTTGTGGGAAGGACACTCTCTTGCTGAAAATATGCGTGCTGTTTTCTATGGCAAAATATAAAATACTCACCATGCTCAAAAACAAATTAAAGTATTTATTTCAGAAGAGCTTTAAACTATGATGTTAATGGAAATTCCACAAGTAATTTTCAGGTAATCAACAATAACTGCTTCTTGACAACAGCAATTAACGTATAATTTTATCAAATCCACATATGAAAAAGTCCCTGGATTTGTTTTTCTTTTTATTTTATGTACCCCTGTAGAGACAACATCAGTCTTAAACCTTTGGCTAATATTTTATAGAAAAGAATAATAAAATTTCAAAGTATCCTCAGTTAAAAATGGAAAAGTTCTGAAGTTAGAATTGGATTTTCCTGTTAGCATTCATGCATCAAAAAAGGAACTAATGTTAAGTATGCCATCCTATATAGTTAGATATTAATTCTGTATTATCAGCAGAAAATCCTCTTTAAAGTCATGCACAATGTAAATATAACATGCTTGTTCACCTTAACAAATACAGGAACACATATGAATATGTTTCTATAAATATGAAAAACTAAAAGGAAGTTATAGCATCAACACAATTCTCTTCAAGCTGAGCTGTTCTCTAACAAAGTCATCAAGCAAGTGATCCCGACCTTTGCTTAAATTCTGTTTCTGGTCTGTTACAATTTTAGTTAGTTTTCTGAGAAAGCCCTTTTTTAAGGAGAGTACTTACCAGTTGATGTACAGAGTAATTTTCATTGGCAGTTCTGCTGCCCAGCTGCTTGTGTAAACATATTTTATCTGTTCATTTTTGTATGGATGCATACTCACAGAGGGATACTTATAAAATATATTTATTTGACTGAATATTGCATTTTAATGTAACAAGAAGAATAATATTATACTTTGATGGGTTTCTACATGCCAGTACATTTTAAGTCTACATTCTCAATTCATGTCTTAAATCTTAACTATTAAATCTTAATAGATTAGTTTTTAAATCCTTAAGATACTGAGTCCATGCTTTCAATATCATGTAGGACTTCTCAAACCCTTAAAAGATAATAGTCAAATTTTTGACCTATGACAGATAATACAATAAAGATCTGCTAAATTAAAGGTTTGATAAAGCCAGTATTACCAAGATGACCTTTCTACACTTTGGTTGTTGGTGTTTCTTTTCACTCAGTCTGAGAGGCTCAGGAATCATAAAAGTACATTAAAAGCTATTGCAGTTAATGGATTATAAAGGTGAAAAATAAAATCAGAAGTTTTTCCTTATTTGGATATTTTTTGCTAAGTAGCTGGAAAACATCTATTTTTGTTACATAGAAAACATACTATTGAACAGGGTGTGAATAGTATGTGTAGGCAGGAAGGAGTGCAAAGGTAGTACAAACTTCTGAAAGCTTTTTTTTCAGTACAATTAATTGGATAAAATTATTTCTATAGACCCTCATCAAGTCATCCTCCAATGACATTCCTCTGCTGACTTGTTTGCTACTAGGGGCCTTTATTCTGCTGGGTAGTAGTAGTTTTGGCACACTTTATGAGAGATTTGCTGTGAAGTTTTCACTTGATGGATATGTGCACATAACTTCTGAGACATTCCCAGCTAACTGGGCTCAATGCAGCCCAATTGCACATATGCAAGCTGCCTATTGTACATTTACAGGGACTCACATGAGTCTTGGACATACCTGATTTTCTGAATAGGCACATATGAGTTACATGTGTACAGAATCGGATGTATTTTCAATCTATTGAAACAGCTCTACATGTACAGTTCTTACGTGTCTTGTGCTCCAAACAGTTCTGAAAGGTGCATTATTATTTTATTTCTTTTTCCCCCCAACTTTCTTTTCAATAGTCATCATGTGTCCTTTATGCAATAGACCTTAGAATGGTCGTTAGTTTTTTTTATGGTCTTTATTGCATGTACAGTGGAGAGGAACTATAAACCCCTTTGAAATAATTTGCATGCTGATTTTGATTTTTTTTAGATGAATTCTTAAATGAAAGATGTAATGGGTATTGATAAGATGTTAGAAAGAACCTTTTTATCA